>NC_065524.1:3785547-3830595 GCF_006386435.1 Epinephelus moara
TTATCACAACAAAAGTCATCTAAGGTCACCTTTCCTATAGAACAGGTCTATACCCTGTCCTTTTATTAAACTAACTAAAGAGCCTTATGTTATTTATGTTGTTTACACAATGGCATGTCAGTTCTGTCTATACATGGTGCATGTTTACAATCCTCCTCTGCTCTGTGTTGCGCACGGCGGAGTTCGGCCTTGATGCGCGCGCACACACACAGACACCGTGCGCGCACACACATACACGCGCACACACACAGACACAGGTGAGCACACTAGAGTGCGGCTCGGGACTAATTTCCTGAGTCCGAGACAATTATAACCGAGCCTGGCCTGAACCTGCAGCACGGCACCGAACACACAGTCCATAGAGAGGAGCCTGTGTTGCATTCAGGCGTTGTCACATAAATAGCAAATTCAAGCAGTTGAATAGGGATATTTTCGTAGGGAGCAACACCTCTCCCACTCGGCAGCATGCCTCTGTTTGAGGTGCTGCAGTAAATTGGTAGTACTGCTACCTTGTGTAGCAACAGCCTTCAAACGCACTGTGCAGCAGGGTGCTGTTTATTCTGTGTCTGACGCCACAAAACCGAACTCTTTCTCTTTCTTGGGAACAAGTTCTTCCCTGCTCGCTGCCACAATGTTTGTGTATCAAGTGGGGGGGGGGGGGCACTCTGAACTATGGGAGCTCAGTGGGGAGCGTCAGTGGCGGATGTTACAAGAGAAACTTGATTTTCATTAAAACAAATCGACCTAAACTACAAATCGATAAAATCCCTAACCTAACTACAGCCCTTATAATTGCAACAGTGACAATTCTTAAATTGTTGGCCAGCTCTTGTGTCTTTTAAAACAATAATGCAATGCTATTGGCATTTGTGATCAAAGTATTTTTTTCAAGATTATTAGATCATGTTAGATAAAGGGATGGAAGGTGACAAGTCCAGCCAATTTATTTGCATTACATTTTTTAGTTATCATTTTATTGTTTGGAGAATAAATTTCAGTCAAAAACAGTGGAAATGCCCATCACAATTTAACAAAGCCCAAGTTGATGTCTCTAAATGTCTTACTTTATCAGATCAAATGTCCAGTGACCAGTGTTCAACATAACATTTTTTCCCCACTGGCTCCCCGGGCCAGTAGTTAAGAGTTTTACTGGCCCAAGTAAAAAAAAAAAGAGAGAGAGAGAGAGAAAAAATGTCTATAAAACATTTAATTTAACTTCATTTAATTTAACTCCATTTTTCATTTCATTTCATTTTCGTTTGTGTGTACACATTGTACAAACTAAACAATAGAGATAAAAAAAAAAAACCCAAAAAAACCCTCTCCCAGGTCTCTGCCACTCACGTCAGTAGAAGAGTCTGACAGTACACTTAAAAAATGTGCTGCTTTAATTTCTGCTGCAAATCCCTCCCATAGATCAGTGAATATAACATCCACAAATATGAAAACAAAGCAAAGGACAAGTTAGGACAATTCAGTGTTTCCGCTACATTCATTTCTCCTTCAAAACATTTATTTTGCAAATGCACCACCACCGCTCTAAGACATCTGTGCACTTGCACAGCGCAGCAGCCAGTATAGTGAGGAGAGCAGCGGTGAGGGGAGGGGGGAGGGGGGAGTGGGGGAAGGCTCCTATTTAGGGATGCACCGAATATATTCGGCCGAATATCGCAAAAAAACACATTCGGTATTCAGTGGAATAAGTGAAAAGCAAGGCTGAATAATAGCGGCGCGGTTTTGATAACACAATCAAACAGCGTCCGTGACGCGCGGATTTAATACGGAAAACACATTATTTGATCAATTTACATTGTGCCCCTGAAGTTCTTTGTGCGCTCCTTACTTTTTCAACTTAGGAGCACATGTGCTCCTTGGGGAAAAAAGTTAACGTCAAGCCCTGTGCATGAAACTCACAGCTACTATGACATCACTCAAGCAATCGCGTTTAAGCAGCTAGCAGTAGCTAGCTAGCTGAGTAGCCACTAGCACTCTTACCTTTGACAGTGATGTACTGAGTGCCAACGTCTTCTCCATTCTTCTTCAGAAGGGCGACCGTTTTCTCATAGGACGTGAAGGGGAGCTCACTTTTTACGATGTGGTAAGCTGTGTTCACTAATTTTTCCACACGTAGTCTCACTGTTTGCGCGCTGGGTCCAGACATGAAGCGGCCCCTTTGATGGGTTGTCTGCGACTCGCTTTGCCAGCACGCATTGCAAATGCTGGCGGCTCTTGTTGTGTGCGTCTAATGCCTGCTTATACACCTTATAGCGGGCCTGCGACTGGTCAGTCAACTTGCCGGACATACTTTTTGATTGGCCCAGGGCCGTCGGGCCATTGTTTATGTCGAACCTTGCAGTGCCATAAGAGAATTAATTAATTGAAGATTTAGTCAGCAAATAATTACATTGGAATTGAAGGTTTAGCTTTCGTTTAAAGTAATAATGATTCATTGATTATCAAAATTATTGCTAACACATTTTCTGTCAGTTGACCAATCCTGTCAACAGTATTTTTCTGTACAGTGTATTAAGAAAAGAAGGCAGTTTTCAGGTTTGGGGGGTATTTTGGTAAAAAAAAATCCTGACAGCATGATTTCAATACAAATACAGATGCTCCTCTTTCTATTAAACTGATATGGATATGCTGTATTGAGGTATTGTTCTGCACAGCAAGCACCACCTGAGGTCAGTCTCTACTGGTGGAACAGTTGGAGTTTAGTGGCGGAGATCATGTTGCAGGACTCAAGTTTTTATGCCTCCACACTGGCAACAGTGGTGGTCGGAGGAATTATTTTATTTTGATTTATTTCATTTTTATTCTATTTTATTTATTTTTTTTATTGTATTTCATTTTATGTCATTTTATTTCATTTCATTCAGGGGTTACGACAAGGTTTTGTTTTGTTTTGTTTGCCACATGGCGGTATAACACACCGTGGTGTAGCGTTTCAAAAGCGGAGCATTTTCTCTGCCCATTTCTGTAGATTTAAGTTGCCATTTTTTCTAGTAATGTAGTAACGTGGTTTCCTGTTAGGTCTGTTTTTGTTGTGTTCATTGTTATTTCCTACTTTGTTGTGCTGTAGCCTACAGACAAAGTTAATACTGTTGAAGTTCAGTTATGAAAGACATGGATCAAAGATCTGTGGCTGTGTTTTAGTTATTAAAAATACATGTATCCTCATAATGACATTGTATCTATATTTCACATACAGTCCCTTTTAGCAGGAGAAATCAATCTTGTATGTGGAGCGCACCATGGCTCTGTCGAAGAGCATATTTTTATTAGCTTCTGGGACGTTACTGAAACGTGGCGCACGGTATCTGGTCAGTATTATCTAGAGTGGCCACGATAAGCCAGGGTGTCTGCTTGGCTGCCTGGCGGTGATTTGCACTCTACTGAGTGCTCTTTTCTTGTTGATCATTGTATGGCCATGCTGATGGCATTATTTCAATCAACACAGGCAGATTCACAAATGTTGGTGTTATTTGGCACTTTGCTGTGTAAGCCTGGTGTTGAGCCTATACTGTGGCTTTGATTATGCTGTTGAACATGGCCCATGCCATGAAGCCAGCAAGGTGATGGTTTTTCCTTTTGTGTAAGTGTCAGAGGCAAACATGGACTAAAAGCCTTTTAGCAAACTAGGAGGAAATGACTTAATGGAACTCGGGCCATCTTCAGAGGTAAGCATAGAGCATGTAACATGTGATAAAACCCTTGTCGTAAAAACATCTAACAATCCTACTTCTGAAATTCTCTAATTTTGTTGTAGCTGAATGGCTCGCCTTTTTTCTCACATCAAACACATTACTAAGCAGCAGCGGTACATTCTGATGTTGAGGGAGCAATTCAGAGCCAAATGATAATCTCAAGTAACTGTCAAGAAACTCTTATGTGCTCTTCAAATACAGCAGGTACTGTATTTACAATATGTTTTGCAGGTTTTGAGACTCTGCTGGTGGTCAGAAGGTTTATTTTCCCTCAATGTCCCTTACACTGTTTTTGTATGGGATAGGCATAGGCCCAGGTCTGCATGTGTTCCTTTATTGACTTAAATGCAAAAACCATAGAATTTAAACAGAAACATTGCTCAGCAGAAGGGGTGAGAAGTTAGATAGGATGAGATGATGCACATTGATCCTTTCAGATGGACAGCCAACGTCTGTGAGCTGCAGAGAGTTCACATCTAGGTAGCTTTCAGTGTTCTATTTCACTTCACATTGCATCAGAGAATTAAGGCATATTATTCAGGAGTGTTGAAATTTCTTAACTTCTTTTGCTGAGCAAACTGAGGCTGTTCTGTTCCTGTTTTAAGTGTAGCTTCCACTTTTTAGGGTGTATTAATCACATTTTGTGCCAAACTAGACCAAGAGACAAACTGCTTAAATTTACAGGCAGTTTTAAAATGACCATAAATTCTCAAATACAAGAGGAGAGGAAGTAGAGAAAGATGCTGTAAGCCATCTTTCCAGCTTGGGCACAAGTGTTAATCACGGGTGTGTTCTGTTTCACACTCACACAGAATATTTGGGCCTCAAAATTAATTCTGTTTCTTTTCAAGGTTTTCTGTCACAAGATCTAGAGAAGTTTTGTGTTTTGTCCCAGATATGCGATGCTTCCAACTAGGCAAAATTTTCCAACCGGTTTGATTTAAAGCCAAATATCTAATCGAACCGATATATCGAATTATTTACCTAATTTTACCACTGGGGGTCGCATTTGAGCTATTTTTCCCAATAGAAGTCCATTATAGGTGTAATGCGCTTCCAATCCACTAGGTGGTGGTAATGCTGTATTAAGAGCCAATACACACAACGTTACACAAGAAGAAGAAGAAGAAGAAGAAGAAGCAGAAGGACACCAAGACGTTAGGGCAAAGATGGTGGATAAACCAGTAATAATAGTAGTAATAGTACAGTATAGTATAAATGGTATAGTACAGTAGTAATCCAGTATCTTTGGTTAGGGCAACAAACTGAATGACTGCTGACTCCCTCGTACTTTTCCCCGCACCCAATGAAATTTGATCTTGCAGCAGCAGCAGACAGCTGAGCGGAGCTGCAGAGTCTCTTGTCTGAGGGAGGCTCTGAGACAAGCTATGCATGTTGATGCATGTTTCAATACAAGATAAGTTGAATATAGTCCCTTGACAGGCGCTGATGTGAAAAGCTTTTTTTTTTTTTTTTTCCCCTCGACAGTCGGCATTACTGCCACACCTCGGGGCATCGACGGTAGTGACTGTTACGCCGTCAAATAGTTCTGCCCTGGCTAAACAAACGCAATCTACATGCTCCAGTTCAAAAAAACATTCTAGCTATTATTAGGCCTAGTCCACACGGACCCGTGTACTTCTGAAACCGTGTATTATTCTATGCGATTTGTCTGTTTGGCCACAGTAGATAGGATAACTGCAGTGTTTTATTACCTGTCTCCATTGTTTGACGTCAGAGCGACGGTAAATAGCTCTTTTCTAAAAGTTTACTAACTACTAAAATCCCACATCCTGTGTTAAATACAATGTATCTTAACTATATTTACAACGAAGCTTGATTCTGCACTCTGCACTAAACCCCTATGTGAATGTTTACCGATGCTATGGCAACAAGTGACAGCTGACGTTAACGTCAGTTAGCTTAGCTCAATCATCTGACAATCAATAACCCATAAAATTATAATTCAACATATTTAAACAAAATCAACAACAGCTACAAACAGTTACAGTCCTTAAAACCTTAGCTAATGTGTTGTCACATGTTAGATTGTAAAAATTTAAGTAATAACCGCTTAAATCCCTGAGGAACTACGCTAGCATTAGTGACGGTTGCATCCACTCGTATGCAGTTACCTTACGTTACAGTTCAAACAGTATCACGAAGCACAATAGAAACTATATAAACACATTATCTATTAAGGGTACACTACTGATAAAATCTGAGGGTGCTTAGGTGACATTTACTAGGGATGCACCGAATATTCGGTAACCGAATATATTCGGCCGAATATTGCAAAAAAACACACATCCGGTATTCGGTGGAATAAGTTAAAAGCAAGGCCGAATAATAGCGGCGCGGTTTTGATAACGCAATCAAACAGCGTCCGTGACGCGCGGATTTAAATGTCGGCAGTGTGGCGATCCACCCGTCACCGCACTCACATTTGCGACTAAAAATAGTTTTGAGCGAGCAAAATAGGCTTAAATCATTCAGCAAGCTGTGCAAGCAGCCTACAGATTTCAACCAGCAGCAGAAACGAAAGGCGAATCCCACCGATTGTGGGTTGAACGGGGGTCACAGACAGTAATGTATTCCTGTCAAATACGCCGGCCATCGGCTTACCGGCGAGGAGAAGTCGGTTCCAATAATATCCTCTTCTTGGCGTGTAGACTGCCCAGAAGTACCTGAACAGCCGAGCCAGCCGAACACAGGTATGTGATGTGTCAGAGGAGAAACGAGCCGTTAACGGTCCACAAACCTCACCGCACTTTAGGGACTTGTCAGGGGAGGAGGGTGGCTGGTTGATTCTTATTTTATTTATTTATTTTATTTTGATGCCCCCTATGTTAATCACTTATTGATGCTGTTTTTGAAGTATGAATAAGTCAATAAGTAATTTATTCCATTGAAATGTCATTGATGTAGCCTATAATAGAAAAGTGATTTATCTTTTTATAAATGACAAAAGGCACATCTGTCTCATTTTCGCTGTGGTATCGTGATACTACTCCATGATATTTTCATTGGTATCGTACAGTGGGATCCAATTTTGGTACCGTGACAACACTAATCTGGAGGGGGTTCATCTGCAAAAACTAATGAAAAACTAAACAACGATATTCAGTATTCGGTACTCAGTTTTCGGCCAAGCGTTTAATATTATTCGGCTTCGGCCACAAATTTTCATTTCGGTGCATCCCTAACATTTACCCACCTGAAAGAATAAATGAAAACAAACGGTGATTTTGCTGGTCTTCAGTAGCTTTACTATGAGGAAGAACTGAAGAACGCAGCACATACCAACCGTTTATATACCCAGATTTGCTCTTGTGCCTTTACTCAAATCAGTTTTGCTTTAAATTGAATGGGGGGTATCTGTATGGTATCTGTAAAGATACAAAATCGATATCATATGCATAAAATAATGTCACAATTGAGTGGCCATCGCCACCTACTGCTTTGGCATGTAGCCTATTACAACACTTGGTAGCGGGTGTTGCGGTTTCGTGTGGATATCATATTTTTTATCACACCACTCGTGTGGATGAATTGTTTTTGGAAACCAGAGGCCGAAAAAATTCAGTTTCAGAACTAATTTTTTGCCACAGCTCCCCCGTGAACTACAGAACTCCCATGTTGCTTTGCAAGCGTACTAGGCTGATGAGTAGAATCAGAGATATTGGATAAAGCGAGATACCCCACTCAGCTCACTTCCTGATTCAGTGACATCAGCGCCACGCCCCCGTAGGAGACTTGCGGCAGCTCTGAATGTATTGTCGTCAATGAGGAAAATGAACGTGATCACAATTTATGGTCAATTCTTTCGCCCTATAGTCACTAAAATAAATATTGGGTTTGTTTTCCACAAGCCACACATCTTACCAACATTCTGACACTAAAGCTGCATTTTTCATTCGCACAGATCAAGAGAAAATTAACTTTGTTTGAGCCCTGTCCGTCTCAGAAAACAAGTTCTCGCGAGATCTTATGATCTTGATAAACAGGCGGTAAAATCACAGTTAGCTTACAAACAGTTATTTACCGCTACTAATATATAAAAAATGCCCAAGCTTTGTGCAGCAATAGGCTGCAATAATAGGAAGAATGTATTTTCATTCCACCTGCTTCTCGATCCGCATACACAGACATCCACAGAGCCTCTGTTCAACACAGTGGTGGGGAGGGGGGTGTTGAGGGAGAACAGGCTCTGATTGGAGGGAGAGCTAACCACGCCCACTTAGGAGACAGGAAGAGTAACCGTTTTCTTAACATTGGATAAGCCTACGGTGGGGTATCTCTTTTATCCAATATCTCTGGTAGAATTTAAGAAACAGGCTAAATGACATGATGTTGCACACTCTTGTACAGTAGGTGGAGCTATGCACCTTTAAATTGTTTGCAATCCGCCAACCGAGAGAAGAAGAAAAAAATGCTTTGCAAGCTGTCATTCCGATTGGGACTGGCCAAGAGACGTGTCTTACAGCTTTCAGTTTAGGCCTGCCCACCAGGTTCAGCTTTTTACTCGCAAAACTTTTTGACTTGCAAACGAAAAAAAATGACTCACAAACAAAACTTTAGGATTTGCATTTTTTAATCAATCATTTTTTACTTGCAATAAACATTTTTGATTGCAATATTGATACTTTTGCTCTCAAATCTATTTTTTGATTGCAAAACCTACTCTGTTTGATTGAATAATAAAGAAACAAATGTAGCTCCATAGGCGACGAGGTGTATCTTTTACACTTTAAACCACATCTCAACAGAGAAAAGTGTCTCCTTTGGATAAAGTTGTGTGGTAATGTTAAACCACAACATCAACTCAACGTGAATAAGATTAACAATGATGTCTACGTCTGTTTTAAGGTAAGTCAACATAGTGTTTGAGGCAACATATTGTCACTTTGCTGGAAAGAAATATAAAGTTATCTTTAACATCTCTAGCTAACGTTAGCTAAAGTTAGCCTAACATTAGCTGCTAGCTGCGTTGTTCATCATGTCACCTTGTTTGCTGGGAGTTCATTAGCCTGTTGTTCTAGTTTTGTACTTTGGTTATCGTCACATCATTGTTAGCTGTTGCCCAAAGGGCTCTAGTTAAGCTAACGTTAACTTCTGGAGCTTAGCTTCATTAATTTATCTGTAATCGCAGGGATAACAAAGGTTGGCAAACGTTAAGCTGAATGATTCAGTATAAATACTGTAGCACCAAACTAACAGAGACACTCTTGGTAAAGATGGTAAAAAGGCCGTTATCCTTTTCTTATATTCTGAGCCAAAAACCTTAACTTCAGTGGCACTTTATCAAGTTGTCTTTGATGGCAACGGCAACGAGATGCGGTTCACAAGCGTACACTGTGACCTGTATGGTATGGTATGCCCACCTTGCCGTGGGCATACCATAGCACAAGTTTGGCGTGGACATGGAAGAGTCTGATTAATAATTCCACCAACACAAACGAAATAAGCAGATGACAATGCTGCGTGCAAAACAACTGTGTAGTGTGCGCGCAAGCATGAACCATTTGTTTCCATTTGGATAATGTGCTGCTGGATCAAAGATCATAGAGCACTATGCGTAGGGCAAGGTTGTCAGGTCCGCTTATTAGCTGCGACTCTGGGCTTGTTTTTTTCTCTTACAAATATTGGTGGTTGTGGGTTGCGTTTTTTGGGCTTGTTTCTAAAGTGGAGTTGCTTATTTGGGCTTGCTCTCTAAACGTCGCCTTTCTCTATATATACTAGGGCTGGGCGATATGACCTAAAAAAAAAAAAAATCGCAGATTTTTTCACAAAAAATCTGATTCAAGATTTAAATCGATTTTTTTCCCCTCCTAGTTAAAAAAAAATAATATTTGCGGCCTGGTAGCACATACCTGAAAGTCCAAAACTTTCAGCATGTGAATAAACCCCAGCTTTTCCACGGTAGCCTATATATGGGCACCCTATCTCTTGCAATATACATGGCGACTGCATCTGTGATCGCTTTCCACCGAACCCCTTTCTTATCATACGGCAGTGTTTCCCCTACCATCATATTGGATCACAACAGAAGTCATTTAAGGTTACCTTTCCTATAGAACAGGTCTATACCTTGTCCTTTTATTAAACAAACTAAATAGCCTCATGTTACAGGCTGAGCCTGATGTGTGTGTGTGTGTGTGTGTGTGTGTGTGTGTGTGTGTGTGTGGTTGATGTAGGAGGTATGAGACGTAAGCGCGCCTGGTGTGGTGTGTGACGTCAGACGGATGCGCCCCGGGAAGAAAGTGAGGCATGTGCTATGTTGTTTACATCGAGCAGCCACAGTGAAGAAGCCTACGCAGTTCTGCATGCTGTTTTTGAGTTATTTCCCTCTATGTAAAATTCAGACACTGATGAGAGAGGCTGTGCATCATCCCTGCAGTGCTGAAAATAAAGTGCCGTTCTTTAATGCAGACGAAGTCCCGTTGTCTATGTGTTGTTGCCACAACGAGCTAACACAAGCTAAAAGAGCTAATGGTCTTCGGAGGTCCCTTTACTACGGTTTGGGGGTCTGCCAGCTTGCCGTTGGTAACACTTATTTATCTTATTTACACAACGGCATGTCATTTATGTCCCTACATGGTGCGCGTCTAAAATTCTCCTCTGCTCTCTGTGTCGTGCATGGCGGAATTTGGCCCTGATGCGCGCACACAAAAGCGCTGAAGAACTCGTTCCCTTTCTTGAGAACGAGTTCTTCCCCGCTCGCTGCCATGTTGTTTGTGTATCAAGCGCGCGGGAGCCCAGCGTGGAGCAGCGGTGGCGGATTTTAAATAGAAACTCGATTTTCATTAAAACAAATCGGCCTAAACTACAAATTCGAATTAATCGATAAAATCGATTTATCGCCCAGCCCTAATATATACCCGTCTAATAAGTTATTTAAATGTATAATAGTATGTCGGACTGCAGGATGTTTCCACAGCTCCGCTCCATCCACCCCTCATCTCCGCATGTACACAGATGATGGTCAGTCAATTAGACTTTTAAAATTTAAATTTCGCGATTAATGGAGGTTCTTTAACTATTTTGCTAACAAGTGGGCGAAATATGAAAAGAATACAATAAAGATTTGTAGAAAGAGAGAGGATCAAAAGATTCGACTCCAAGAGGGGGGCGATTCAAAGGCAGTGTGCAGATTCAGATTGATACGCTGCACTGTGCCGCTTTAAACTGATGAGGCGTGTGTCCGCGTGCCGAAGATGCACGTGTCTGCGTGCTTACTGGGGGGCGCGTCCTCAGCACTAAGGGCTTTCGTACAGGCGACCTACACCATGTCGGCCGTATGGAATTTTTGTCTATTCAAGAAATTACCCACAAATGCTATACACCATGAATTATTATTTTATATATCTGTTTTTATTTATGTATGCCGTAATTCGGCCGTCCAAACTATCTGAAAATCGGAAATCGGGATTGGCCCAAAATTTTTTAATTGGTGTAAGTCTATTTCTGTGACAAATCTCTCAGGATCTCAGTTTTGATGTGCTCCAGTACTGGCTTGAGAGCAGAGAGTGTGACCCTGGTCTCTGAGGCAAGCGCATCAGTGAACTGGCTAAGAGGGCCAAGGAGCTCATACACTTGCTCCATGACGGTGATGTCAGACTCCTTCGGCATCAGGTGCCATGCACCTCTTTCTCCTGCTAATGTTGCACCGATGGCCTGTTGTTGGCTAAGGAACTGTTCCAACATCTGATATGTTGATCCCCAACGAGTAACCACATCATTGATCAGTGATTTGATTGGAAGCTTCAGAGCTGTTTGCTTAGCCCTTAGCTCTCTTCTCCTTTTCCAGCTCCTTGAGAACCTTTAAACAAGGTGGTGGCAGGCTCGGACAGCAGCTTCTACACGTTTTATCTTGAGTGCCTTTGTGATGGCCAGGTTTAAATTGTGGCCAACGCACCCAAGCCTTCCAAAGCCTTCAGTATTTTTGCAGCATTATCTGTTGTCATACAAACTAACTGCTCTCTCCTGACATTCCATTCTAAAAGTATGTTGTCAACCATTTCCCTTATGTTGTCAGTGGTGTGGTCCTCTGGGAAGAGCAGCGTCTCTCAGCAGCAGGATTCTACTTTCCACTCTGGTGTTACAAAATGAATGGTGAAACTAATGTATGGTTCACCTCCACCCAGTGGCGCCATATAGGGGAGAAATATAGTAATAAAATTAATGATCTCTTTGTTTTTACTTGTTTTTGGCAGTAAAAGTTAATTATCCCCATTGACCAAAAAGTAAACCATATTGACCATCCATATTGACAGACCACCCCCCTGTATCTGCATGAAATGGTTTGGTCCTACCTTAGCACACTGACAGTGATGGTGCCTAGCAGCAGTCAGCAGTTGCGCTAGAACGCTACAGTCATCATCATGCTACAGAGTACTAAAAGAAAATCAGGTTTTCAAAAAAGGAAAGAGAGAAAGGAGAGCGAGGAGAGGCAAAAGTGAGGGTGTCAATATTTGAGCCAGTTTTTCTCCAAGAAAGGTGGATAGCCTATAGTCTGTGGTAGAAATGAACCTGTTTGCTTAATGTCCATAGTGAAATAAGCTAGCTACAGACTAGTGTTAGCCTACATTTCACTCCTTTTTAACCTACATTTAATCAGTGCAGGTAAATGTTTAGCAAGATATTCATATTAAATCAGTTGTCCCTGCCCCTTTTACCAGACTCAACAACAGATGAGTCAGAAGCAGCAGCCCTGTCTCCCCATAACTTTACCCCTCCCCGTCCCAATGAAGGTGAGCAACACTGTGTTGAATGACATGCCAGTTAGCATCATTGCAGGGAGTCTGTGGGAATGTCTCTCTCTTGCTCTTTTTTACCATTACAAAAAAGAAAACAAAATATTTTTTAATGACAGAAATTCAAACAAATTATTTTTCCACATAATGATTATTATGAAACAAAAACAGCCTACAACTGTCTGTACTGGATGCTGGACAGTTGGAAACATTAAGTAGCTCAACTCAGCCTGTATTAAAGTTACAGGCAATATTAAGATAATCCAGTTAGATGCTTTCATTTAGATTGAATTATGGCCGTTAAATGACATCTATAGATACAAACTTTATTATTCCCATGAAGGCCAATTTATTTGAGCAGCTTACACACACACACACACACACAAACAAAAACATGTATCTAATGAATGTAATCTAGTGGTGGCGATACAGAACTGTAGGTAATTTGGGTCAGTGTAAATCTGTAGGATTTAGTGTCGTTCATTTATTGGTATCAAAAATCTACTGTTTTTATTATTTTGAGATGATGATCTCAATTTATTTTGATTGAAAAGTTAATGACTCTTGGATCACTACGGATGAGCAGTATGGAGATATTTTGTGGTTTCAATTATGTGTTTTTGGACGTTTGAATCTGGGACGCCGTAAGCCTCCATTAGGTGGAGTTGTGTTGCTACCCCCTCTCCCCTTGGATCTCCGCAAGTGTTGTGAGGACTCTAAAACTTCACCTGAGCCTCCCTCGGCATATGGGTGAGTAGATAATGGCTGAATTTTCCTTTTGGGTGCACTATCCCTTTAAGAGAATTTTCCATTTTGGGATTTTACAATAAAAATGACATTTAGACTGTAAAAGATGGCCTTTAGCACATTTTTTATGGCTGCTTTTAATCTTGCATCAAATAGTGAATTGCATACTGTATGCAGACTGTTGCATGTACAACTCACTAGCAGTAAATATTGTACTGGTAGTACTGAACTACAAGAAGCAAGACAATTGCAAGCCTTCAAAGTTAGAGTTATGTAAAGCTTTTAATGGGTCAGTTAGGTCCTAGAGATGTGGTGACAACAGCTGCGCAGGGGGGGCCCAATGGGATTTTTTTTTTTTTTCATGGGGCCCAAAATTCCTGGTGGCGCCCCTGCTTCCATCTCAACTACTGGTCCAAAGGTCTGTGGTGGCGGCATACCAGGTGCCCTGTGCCAACCGTCTGCTCACATCAGCCTTTATCTCACTGTACATTCGTGGGATCTCTGTTCTGGAGAAGAACTGTTGCATTGGCATCTTGTACTGTGGAGCAGTTTTGTTCATGAGCTTTAAAAAGCCAGGCTTTTCGACAATCTGAAATGGTATCTTATCTTTTGCTATAAAATATGCCAGTGCTCGGTTGAGATCTTTTGCATTCTTTGAGGTTGGTGCGTATGCAGCCTGTTTCTGCAGAGTCTGTGTTATTGTTGGTTGCCTAGTAGAATCTTTTGGTTGAAAAAAAAAAAAGAATGATACAATGTAAAGCATGAACAGATCTAATAAAATCCATTACTTTAATTTTAAACCTGTATTATTTAATTTAGTATACACTAATCAAAGACACCTTCTTTAAATGTTCACTGTTTGCATGGGTTATTTTTCACTGAGTATTTGTAACATGTAAACAGTTTAGTGGTCTATATTAAACAAATTAGCTCTCTCTATATATGCAGATCATCTAAAGAGCATACGTGACACTTAATTCTTAAAATTAATTGTTATTAGAATATATAGGTATTCAGCTACACGCTGTGTTTGTAAACAAAGTTGATTATGAGAAATTGCACCACATGGTGCCAGTGTAACATTAACGTTACATCAAACTAGAGGTAAACGACTGAGGTAATTAGCCATTTAGCTAAGGTGACAATAATGTGAAAAACCGATGTTCACACAATACACATAACGAACTGTGAGCTAAACGTCAATGTTAGTCTAAGTTATCCAACGTGTGCTGTGTTACATTAAAGGTTTTTTTTTTTTTTTTTTTTTTTTCCCCTCACTTGCACTGATAAATTTCAGCCGGAGTTCGGCGAACGATCAGGATGGTTGTCTTGGAGATGTTAGTGCAAATTGGTGGTGTTGACCTGCGGGGCAGACACTTTCCTCTGGCAGGCTCTGCAGGTGGGCATGGGGTGTGCTGGGTTTAACAACCAGATGTCACTGTTCCGTATTCACCTTTGCTTGCATCTGCAAAGTGATGTAGCAGAGCATGTCTGACATTTCCAGAATCCACTGGCTTAATGCACCTGTCCACATTGAATGCAGCCAAGAGATTCAAGTCCTTCAACCATCCATCCCACTGCCATAAGATGTCCTGTGGTAAAGCATCATCCCAACCACAACCTCTCCAACAGAGCTCTCGCTGCATCATTATTGCAAGCAGAGTGACTGGTGCCACGAAACCCAGAGGATCGTACACAGAGCTGGTAACTGACAATGTGCCACGTCTTGTGAGAGACTTTAGTTTTCATCTACATCCTAAACCTAAAAGAGTCAGTCTCCATGCACCACTGTAGACCCAAAGCTCTTTCCACTGGAAGTTTATCCCTGTCCAGATCCGACTCCTTTAGGTCCTTAGCCCTTTGATCCTCTGCAATGGCTTGCAAAATGGCATGACTGTTACTGATCCATTTCTCCAAGGTGAAGCCCCCCGTCTGACACAGACGAATAAGATCTTTGATCACCGGGATAGCTTCTATATCTGTAGCTGAGCTTTTCAAACAGAAATAGAAATTCCTGCTTGACTGATTGAACCACTAACCAAAAACTCAGACTGGTTATCATCAGCAGTTTTTCTTAGCGCGTAGCTAGCACAACTGGGAGACGAAACAGCACCAAACAGGTGTACAGTCATTCTGTACTCCACAAGGTCCTTGGTGACATCTCCATCTGGTCACCAGAGAAAGTGAAGAAAATACCTATCTTTCTCAGCAACCTTTACCTGGTGGAACATAGCTCTAATGTTACCCATGAATGCCACAGGCTCCTGTCGGACGTAAGAACTCCAAGCAGTGAGCTGGTGAGGTTAGGTCCCTGCAAAAGTTTGCTGTTCAACAGCGCACCCTGCCATGTGGCTCCACAGTCAAACAGATGAAGGGATCCTTTCGTCGGATGGTGGACGCCATGGTGAGGGATGTACCACACCTTCAGATTCTCACAATGCAGCTGTTGCTTGGGCACTTGCTCTGCATAGTTCTTATTAATGAGATTGTTCATGTACGCTGCATAATCCTGGTGCAAGAGTTTGTTGTTGAAGAATCTTTTCTTCAGACCCTGGATCCTTTGCCTTGCCACTGCAAAGTTGTTGGGCAGAAAGACCTCTTTGTTCCTGAAAGGCAATTTCAAAAAATACATTAGATGCATTAGATATTTTTTTTTTAAAGATATTTTTTGGGCGTTTTAGCCTTTAATTGATAGGACAGCTTAAGCGTGAAGGGGGGAGAGAGAGAGGGAAGGACATGCAGCTAAGGTCCACAGGCTGGAGTCAAACCCGGGCCGCTGTGGCAACAGCCTTGTACATGGGGTGCCTGCTCTACCACTAAGCCACCGACGACCCGCATTAGATGTTCTGAGCAGAACGTGCCTGAACTAGCAGGATCCAGGAAGACATAGGTTCATATGATTTGATTTCCCTTTGCAGCTTTCACCTTTACAGGAGGAATGGATTGAATACACCGATCCTTACCGGTCCCTGTATGTCCACATATTTTTGATGAAGCTGGCTAATTATCAGATGGTTCCTTTAACTGTTCCACAGCTGTTGGTTGCTTTTTGATATGAAGCACGTGGGATAAGTTTGCTTAAAAACTTAGCATATCATGTGCCTCTCACAATCCCAGCTCATGTGACCAGCACATAAACATGCAAAGCAAACTACCTGTTCCCTCAAAAAGTGGATTCTTTCCTTGTGCTTCTTTTCCTTAAAAAGCTAAGCCTATTTTATAGGCCTCTGCTCGAAAATTGCATACCCATAATGAAATGAATATATCTCTGCAACCACAAGGTCTATTTAAATACTTTTGGTGTCATGGTAAAGGGAACACTTTTGAGATTTGTTAAGATGTGTAAATATCGGTATATGTGTTGTATGTGAAGAGTAAATGAAGATGGCACACAGCACAAATGAAATATTTTGAGGTTCGCCTAAAAAAAAAAAAAAAGCATTTTCAGGACGAGTATCCCTTTGGAATGATGCAGCTGCAGCTCTAAACCTCTATCAAATCATAGTACAATATGTGAACATTAACTCTGCAAAAGTTGATTCTGATAAAGTGAAGCAGAATAATATTAGAGGTGTTAGTACAGAAAATTCAGACGAGCTCTCCAAAATTGCACCATGTTTGCATGTGATTTTTGTCATGTACAATCCTATATCTTTCATTTTTTGTTTCTGTGAATCCCTAATGATGTTTAGGATATACACATACAACTGTCCGTTTCATTTTTTTACTCTATTTCCCACTCCAAACTGACCAATACACACTTACTACATTTGAAACTGAGTTTCTATTCTGAGCTTTGGAGGCCTGTATCTTCGTGACGGCTTGGCCGATTTGAGTGATTGACACCTCGTTTGATTTGTTAGAGCCAATAGAATGACGCTAATTTGTTAGAGCCAATAGAATGACGCTATACCCACCAAAACGAGATTGACAGCACTGTAAGCCAAACGGAGTCAGCAGAACGCGTTGTGGGGCAATGTTGGCTGCTGTGAGTGGTCATTGTTATGCTTCCCCCGGAACCTCCCGCCAGCAAGTTTTTGCGCCCGGATTCATTTGAATGACGAACAACAAATGGGTAAACGGGAATATAGCGTGATTTAACGGCTGAATGCACTTTTCACGGCAAAAACATCAAGGTAAGAGAGATATTACAAATATATTTTGGCGAAAAGATTTCTGTTGTTGTTGTTCTTTGGCCTCTAGCTCTCTGATGCTCTGGGGTAGAGTGCTTTGGCGCATATGTGTGGAAACCGCGCAGTCTCAGCTTTCATTTGAGATGAACGGCATGTGTTTTGCATAATGTGTGGTCGATTTAGAGCACAAAATATATTGAGTGGGTGGGGATATCGGTGCTGTATGGAGTTGGATTTGTTGTTGTTTATTTAGTTTGAGCTGTTTTTGGGGCATGTAAAAAGGGTTTTTACAGCTTTGTAGCCCAGGTTCTGCTGTTTAATTTGATTTGCAACATCACTATATTCTTCATGATCAGTGTATTGTTACACACTGTGCTTGCAAAGTCGCAACAGGTTTGCAAACCTCCAATGAGTGACTATGTGCACAGCAAAGGCATGCAACTTTCTTTCCTTTCCCTGGATCTGACGTTGGCTCCTTAACTTCCTTAGGCATGTCCACAGATGTCATTGTGGTGGCTAGGCTTGGATTTAAACTTGGTGAGAGTCTTTTTTTCCTGCATCACCAGATAATGGATCCTGTATATCACCAAAGGGTCAGAAAGAATTCTGACACAATGCTCAATGAATGTGACCAGATCAATGAAGTGAGCTCTGTGGTTCATTGATTCTATCATGTCATGAACTGCGGTCCTCTATTGCTCCCTCATTTTGAATGGCAACTTTGAAACAGTGGCTCTCATGTTCACAGGCATATCCAGTTCCTGCATGTGCTGAAGTTCCTCCATTACATTGCTGCAACCACGCGAGAAGAAGGAGTAGGCTTGGAGTGCGTTCACATCCTCCGATTTTATTGGTTGCTGGGCCAAAGCTCTTTCTATATGCAGTTGTTATTTTGTACTGATTTCCAGTGTTCCTGTAGAAGACATTTTAACACTGCATAACCGCACTCAGGAGCCATATGCTGACAGCTACTTACAGGGATGGGTACCGAAACCTGGTACGAAATTAGCCCCAGGGCTAAATGATCAAAGACCATAGTATTAATAAGCTCTGACGGTATCGGTTCTTTTATAGGTACACATTTTTGTTGAATTCATTTTCATCCTGCAGCCTCTCACCTGACTTTGTGCCAAGGCTGACCTCCTCTGTGCACACACACACACACACACACACACACACACACACACACACACACACACTGTAATCAGTGAACAGCTGAGTGGCAATGGTGGAAACAAAGTTAAGATAACTGGAAAATCCTCGGGCTGATGACAGCTACCCTTGTAAGTACAAGTGCAATTAAACCTAAGCGAGTGAAAAGCCAAAACTTTATCAACACGTGTTCAGCAAGCATGAACATGCAAACATGTAGACAGCTATATTCAATATGCTCTGTCCGCAGTCTGCCATCCACCACCACTAATATTATGTTTTACACACTAGTTTAGACAGCACGCTAGTTCGACTAATAGCCAATTGTTACTGACAGGCTAAAATGACAGCTGTCTGTGTGTAGACTAACTTAGTTTGTCACTTATCATAAAATTGGGAAATTCTTTTACACTAAGCTGCTGGCTGAGACAAACAGCCCCTCCTCCCTCTACTAGTGCTAATGTTATCTGCACACAGTGAATCACATCAGTAGAGAGGGAGCAGGGCAGGAGGATAGAGGACAGAAAGACAGAGGACAGGAGGACTGACTGATAAATACTAAACTTCACTCAGTATTGTGATGTCAGGAATATTATGTATATAGTGACTTTGCTGTTGTAAAAATTACAGTTGCTGCTCTAGAAACAACTATTTGTTCTATTTAAGATATTCAGTAATCCTGTTTTGAATTTGTTCTCTTTTAAATTAACGTATTTTCTAAAAAGCAATTATTTAGACATGAAAAAGGACCAATAAGAGTACAGATAAAGTACCGAATCGATAAGGAGTATTGATAAAAGTAGTAGTATAGATAAAATCTTAATGATACCCATCCCTAGCTACGCACCAGTTCTCGTGGCTGTCCCTAAATAAACTGCTCCAAATAGTACAAACAATGTGCTTTTCCTGCCTTTTCCTCCACTCCTTGCTCAAAGGCTTTAATAAGGGCGCCATATTGGAGAGGGTCCCCTTTAAATGTGGGAATGTCTCATTGTAGCAAAGACAATGAACGCTGCTGCTGCACCAGAGCTGCTATTTCATTTTGCCTGTACATGATGTTAGGTATGTCTCCAAGTGAATTTTGCCTGATTTGATGATGGCATATGGATGGCCTTTATTCATCCTGTAACTGTAACGTGCAGACTGTCACAAACACTCAAAGGAATTTTGGTGTTCATGTGTTTCTTTTAATGACAGCAGCAGTCAATATGACAACTTAACATTTATTTGTACTGTACATTGAACTAAACATCAGAACATTACTTCCTCTGTGGGGCAGTACAGCTTCTTCTCTGCCATATGTTCAATCGACAGGTCTAATGAGCGGTGGAGCGGGCACAGATACAGATTTTCAAAATGACTGAACAGTTTTACTGCACCATTTTATGTCTCACTATGGGAGAGTAAACAAAGCTCATGCATGTGCAGCCAGCTCCACAATGACTGAGATATAAGTGCATGTGAGGCTTTATAAATCCAAAAGCTCCACAAGTTTAACATCTGGGCGGAAAGGGACCTTCAAATAATTTTATCAAGCAGCCAGTGGGTCATTGAGTGTGCTAACAGTGGTCCTGAGCGGAGTCCTCGTAGCCATGGCAATGATGACGCTGAGTCACAGACCTGCCATTATGTGACATTTCATATTTCTCATGTCATTCCCAGTAGGTGAAGACATAGTTTATACAGTTAAGTATTGTGTGCACAGAAATGCGGGACAAAATGCGTTCCGTATTGGATCAGTAAGCAGTGTTTGCCAATTAATTGGCGTTAATTAATTGTGTGGTCAATTAATTAACTTCACTACTGAAAAGCTATTTGACTCAGAAAGTAGTGACGTTACCAGCACGCTATGTTGCTACTTGTAGTGACGCTACAGTCCAACACTGATAATTTTTGACTGTGTGAGAAATAGCTGCATAGCGTGAGTGCGTGTGAGATCAGTCATTTGCATGACTCTCACATAATGACATCTCTGACTTTCAAAAAAGAAAAACAATTTGTTGCTCATTTCAGAGACTTATTTTGTCTTTTATACATTACTATTGTCCCTAAATAAAGCTAAAGTAATTTAATGAAAACACGCAGTATTTCTGATCCGATTACTCGATTAATCGCCAGAATAATTGATAGAATACTCATTTACAAAAAGAATCAATAGCTGCAGCCCTAGTTTGGTCCAGCTTATCAGCAAGCCCCTTTGCAGTAAGTTAAACCACCTTTTTTTGTGTTTGTATTTCAACACCGCCAGTCTCACTGCTGGGTTGGCAACCAGTGCATTGGGTTTATGCCCAGTAATGTGTGCACACAATTTAAATGGCCATTAAAGAGTGTAGCGCTACACATACCTCCGTGCTTTGGGCGCCTTGCAGTGACCTGGTGGGCCGGTGGTCTGATGCTCCACAGCCTGCTTTAGCATTAGCACCATCGGTCTCATGACGACCCTAAAACTAAGCACAAAAAGTAAGGAAATCTGTGTTTGGTAGATTATTTCTTTGTTGTAACAATGCTTCTTGGCAATAAATCTTATACCACTGGAAAGCCTGTTTATTTCCCTTTTAAATGGTGCCACATTTGTAAGGAACATGCATTTGTGGGATGAGCAGCAGAGCTGAGTATGTGGGTTGTGCCCATGAAAAATTTGCCAAATCTTCTCTGCCAATGCCAAACAGCATTTTTTTGCCATTGCTATTGACTCTTGTTTTGAGCGTCTGGTACCCCCAGGTGCTGACGATCAGGTGTCTGATTGGCATACCAAGAAGACGGCACCCCAAGAAGACCTTTTCCTCATCCTGTCAGCACTTAGGAACCGTAGGCAGTCTCCTACAGATTTGCAGTCAAGGTTTGCAGGACGATATGGCCGACGGCTCTCTGCCCAGACAATCCAGAACAGACTGCATGCTAATCACCGATCTCATAGGGCTGCCAGGAGGCCTGCCATGACTGTCCTTCACCGTCAGGCTCGTTTGCGCTGGTGTCGGCAACATGTGCACTGGAACCTGAACATGTGGAGGAACGTTATGTTCAGCCATGAGTCCAGATTCTACCTATGGCAGTTGGATTGTAGGGTCAGAGTGTGGAGAAGACGCGGAGAGCACTTTAATGATTGCTGCAGCAATAGAGTAACATCTTTTGGTGTAGGCAATGTAATGGTGTGGAGCAACATCTCCCTCACTGGAAAAACGAGGCTTGTCATCATTGGAGGCAATCTCAATGCAGAAAGATATCGACATGAAATTCTGCAACCAGTGGCAATCCCATATTTCCACAGGCTGGCACCAAACTCTATCCTCCAAGATGACAATGCTCGCCTCCACAGAGCAGGGTTTATCAGAGACTAGAATTTGGGAGTGGAGAGGAAGGAATGGCCTACCAGCAGTCCTGACCTCAACCCCATTGAACACTTGTGGGATCAGCTTGGGTGTGCTGTTTGTGACAGAGTGACCAACACAACCACAGTGGCTGACTTGCGACAAATGCTGGTTGAAGAATGGGATTTCATCCCACAGCAGTTTGTGACCAGGCTGATGACCAGCATGAGGAGGAGGTGCCTGGCTTTGTATGGTTCTACCACATGCTGCTGAGGCTCCTGTTTGTTAAATGAATAAATTGTTAAATTGCCAATATGTCTTGTTTCTTCAGACTTCAATCATCCAATCCACCAAACAACACCAAACAATTGTCAACAGCAAAAAAAAAGCTGTTTGGCATTGGCAGAGAAGATTTGGCAAATTTTGCATGGGCGCAACCCACATACTCAGCTCTGCTGCTCATCCCACAAATGCATGTTCCTTACAAATGTGGCACCATTTAAAAGGGAAATAAACAGGCTTTCCAACGGTATAAAAAATTTTTTATTGCCAAGAAGCATTGTTACAACAAAGAAATAATCTACCAAACACAAATTTCCTTACTTTTTGTGCTTAGATTATATATTAACTGTGCTTTCCAATACCCATTCTACCATAATATTTAGTATTCCAAAAAAAAATTAGTATGTCCCAATACATAGTATTTCAAATTCAGTTTGCCAAAAAAAACAACTCTGCTGAGCTCAGTGAATGACATTTTATCTCTGAAGTGAACAGGTGAAGTAAATAGCCATCCAAACATTGTTGCAGACCCATTACCATCCTTGTGGCAATGGCACTCCCACATGGCAGTGACCCTCTCAAGACAACGCACCATGCCACAAAGAAAAAACTGCTCAGGAATGGCCTGAGGAACATGACGGAGAGCTCAAGGAGTCAACCTCGCCTCCAAATTCCCCAGATCCTTATCTTGATTGTGCATCTTTGGAACATGCTGGTACCCCAACTCACAGCCTAACCAGGTCAAAGGACCTGTCCCCAACGCCCTACTGCCAGACACCACAGGACACCTCCAGAGGACCTGTGTCCTTGCCTCGACCGTTCAGAGCCAAGTCCAATCTGAGGAGGCCCCACTGTGGATCAGGGATACCTCTGGGGTATTGGCACATCCACAATTGCTCAACCAGATTGGGATCTGGGGTATTTTGAGGCCAGGTTGATGCTTTGATGTTTTTGTCACGTTCCTCTGACCATTACTAAAATGTTTTTGTGGTTTGGCATGGTGCATCGTCGTGTTGGGGGTCCACTGTCAATGTGGAATGCCCTTGCCATGAGGGAATGTACCTGGGCGTACTTGCAATGGTGTTTGGCTGGGTGGAGTGCATCAAGTGGCATCTACATGAATGCCAAACCCAAGATTTTCCAGCAGAACACTGCACTGCTATGATCACTGTTAATTACTTCAACCACCAGTGGTTTTAATGCTTTGGCTGATATGCATTTGCGCAAGAGGGTCAAAGTTCAGGACGCAGTGTTATGAGGAAGTAGTGTGTGCAAACTGCATGCAACAGTACACACTGTGTAAGGGCAGCTGCAGTACCTCCTAAAAGTAAACAGAAACATCATGCGATTCAGAACACAGCTTAAATCTTTTTCAGGCATACTAAATAGTATGGTAGTATGGATAGTGGAATGCACAGACAGACACTTGGTTTTGAAGCTAATGTGTTTTGTAGTGTAGGCCAGAATAGCTGTTACACATTTCAGTGTGAGTATGGGTTGTTGACAGCTACAGATGACTTATGGCCTCAGAATCAGCCATGTCCCTTGTAGGTTAAAGCAAAATGTAACCTCAGTGTTTAGGAAATTAAGAGATGTCATTCAGTATAGCCAGTTGCCAGGCATCAAACAGTCTATAAGATCACAATGTTAAGATGGTTTTTCACTACCTTATTGACTTGACAGAGCTCTAAGAGAGGCAGCTATTGAAAAGCCACTCAGAGACAGAGCAGGAAAATAAACAAATAAAGAGAATTCTCATCAGACCAAGTCTTTTCTTTTAAGAGGCCTTTGTCTCTCTCATGTCAAATGCGACAAAAGCTATTAGCCCACGAAATGGCTGGTCTTTGTTTTAGTAGTGCATTCTGTCATTTAGTGCTATGAAAAGACATAGAGCAAGGCACTATACTTCTTTGTGAAGATTTAATTAATGGTAATAATGTAGTCACGATAAACAAATGTCTCATCTGTCACCATGAAAGTGATTTCTATAAAATCAATGTTATTTTTGTAACAGTTCTCTAATCCACATTCTAATTAGGCTTAAGCAGCTAGTTTGTCAGTAGAAAAAAGACTCCCGTGGGCGTTTGCCATTCTTTTCATAAAAGAACATTAAAATGTAGGCTAAGGATTTGACACCATTTCTGTCTGTTGCATGAACAGAAACTAATCCACATGAACAGCACACTTGTTTTGCTGACTGCTCCTAATTAATTTCCTGACATTCTCCATCTTAAAAATGGGTGGGTCATGTAGAGAAGTAAGTGTGTATTGTCTGATAAAAAAAAAAATCCCCATGGCATTGTATCAGTCAAGTCATTTCCATAGCAGCAGGAAGCCCAGTGTTGGGATGGGTCTCTAAGTGGTTCAGCCTTTTTGTGTGCTGACATTTAGTGGGTTATAAAGTGGCACCACAGAAGATCTTCTTCATGTTTCTTCTTCATCATAGTTTTTTTTTCTTCTGTAATGCAATATAATTTTTCTTAGGCCTCCTTACACAAAACTATTGCTCTATTCATTGAAACATTTACTTTTGGTTTCTTGTTTTAGTTTTGATATTTTAGCGAACAAAGCTCTCTAAACGGGGCAGGGATGTGCTGTCCTTTACTATCCACCTTATTCCTAGCCCCCATGATCCCTTGCACGAATTATGTGTGCGACTTTGGGCATTTCCCAATGGTAGCAGTTTGTTTACAGTACACTATTCTTCTTTCCAAGAGCAATTGGGAAATAAAACGTGGAATACACCACCTGTAATAACTCAAACACGATTATGTGATCATACCTCTGCCATCTCTGACAGCCATCTCAAAGCATTGTTTTTTTCAACCGAGCACGCTAGCAATTAGCTTGCCTTGCTCTGTTAAAATAGTGTTAATTTTAACATGACCAGACCCAGCTTAAGGTAAACATCTGCTCCTTCTAAAGATGATTTCTGATGACTTATTAAGAGATACTAACACATTCAGCAAACATTTAACATAATTCAGTATTAACTGTAGCTCCATGGAAAGTGAATAAATGGGATGTAATCCTACCCTCGTCTGCGTCTGAGTTTTTAAAACTTCTGATTTATTAAAAACTGTTCTGAGCAAAACATGATGCTGAATCACATGATTGCAGACTTCAGTAATGGTAATACAGACTAGTAGTAAAAGAAATAACTTCTGGCATTCATTTTGTATACGATATAAAGGAAGTACGGTAAATCAGTAACACATTCTCAGCCCTAATGACTAAATACATACTCCAAGGTATGTTGCTGAGTTTATTTTATAATGAGCAATGTTTTAATGTAGGTTGAGTTAGACAGGGAAAGACAGGAATATCACGTACTGACGTTGAGTGACAGACCTGTCAGTCTAAGTGTCATTCTCTTCTGCAAATTCTTATTTAATACTTTTTCGGTATGTCTTGTGAAACTCTTGTGGTTTTATTTCTCATATCAATGGTGCCTTTGGCAACAGGAACACTCAGAAAGACATGCAAGAAAATTTACGTTAACATTAAGTTAACAAGCGGCTGGGATGAGAATCAGCACCTCCAAGTCTGAGGCCATGGTCCTCAGCCGGAAAAGGGCGGATTGCCCACTCCAGGTCGGGGGGGAGGTCCTTCCTTAGGTGGAGGAGTTTAAGTATTTCGGGATCTTGTTCATGAGTGAGGGTAGGATGGAGCGGGAGATTGACAGGCGGATTGGGGCAGTCAGCATTGATGCAGCCGCTTAACCGGTCCATTGTGGTGAAAAGGGAGCTTAGCCAGAAAGTAGGGATGCACCGAATATTCGGTAACCGAATATATTCGGCCGAATATTGCAAAAAAACACACATTCGGTATTCGTTGGAAGTTAAAAGCAAGGCCGAATAATAGCGGCGTGTTTTGATAACGCAATCAAACAGCTTAAATCATTCAGCACGCTGTGCGAGCAGCCTACACATTTCAACCAGCAGCAGAAACGAAAGGCGAATCCCACTGATTGTGGGTTGAACGGGGGTCACAGACACAGACAGTAATGTATTCCTGTCAAATACGGCAGCCATCGGCTTACTGGCGACGGATAAGTCGGCTCCAATAATATCCTCTTCTTGGCGTGTGGACTGCCCAGAAGTACCTGAACAGCCGAGCCAGTCGAACACAAGTATGTGACGTGTCAGAGGAGAAACGAGCCGTTCACGGCCCACAAACCACGTGTCAGAGGAGAAACGAGCCGTTCACGGCCCACAAACCTCACCGCACTTTAGGGACTGTGCTTTACTTATGAAGGGGAGGAGGGTGGCTGGTTGATTCTTATTTTATTTATTTATTTTATTTTGATTCCCCCCTATGTTAATCACTCATTGATGCTGTTTTTGAAGTATGAATAAGTCAATAAGTAATTTATTCCATTGAAATATCATTGATGTAGCTTATAATAGAAAAGTGATTTATCTTTTCATAAATGAAAAAAGGCACATCTGCCTCATTTTCGCTGTGGTATCGTGATACTACTCAGAACCATGATATTTTCATTGGTATCGTACAGTGGGATCCAATTTTGGTACCGTGACAACACTAATCTGGAGGGGGTTCATCTGCAAAAACTAAACTAAACAACAATATTCGGTATTCGGTACTCGGTATTCGGCCAAGCGTTTAATATTATTCGGCTTCGGCCACAAATTTTCATTTCGGTGCATCCCTACCAGAAAGCGAAGCTCTCAATTTACCGGTCGATCTACGTTCTATGGTCACGAGCTCTGGGTAGTGACCGAAAGAACGAGATCGTGAGTACAAGCGGCCGAAATGAGTTTCCTCCGCAGGGTGGCTGGGCTCAGCCTTAGGGATAGGTTGAGGAACTCGGACGTCCGGGAGGGACTCGGAGTAGAGCCGCTGCTCCTCCACATTGAGAGGAGCCAGTTGAGGTGGTTCGGAGGTGGTTCGGGCATCTGGTAAGGATGCCTTCCGGACGCCTCCCCTGGGAGGTGTTTCGGGCATGCCCAACCGGGAGGAGACCTCGGGGCCACCCCAGGACACTCTGGAGGGATTACATCACCCGGCTGGCCTGGGAATGCCTCGGGGTTCCCGCGGAAGAGCTGTCGGAAGTGGCTGGGGAGAGGACTGTCTGGGCTTCTTTGCTGAGGCTGCTGCCCCCGCGACCCGGACCCGGATAAGTGGAGGACGACTAGTACGAGTATGAAGTTAACATTAGTTAAATATTTGTTAAATTAGAAGGCAAATTAGTTTAGAAAAAAAAACAGTGTTGGTGGCTAACCGCCAAGAGTAGCCACTGGGACTAACAATGCTTCTTCCACTATCTCACAGGAAGTTGCGCACATCATCATTTCTACAGTAGTTCCCTCAGGAATAAGGTGGATAGCTAATATTCTGGTAGTTAAAGAGATAGTACCCACTTTTAATATAGCCTGTTACCATTGTGGGGCGGCTGTGGCTCAGAGGTAGAGCGGGTCGTCCACCAATCGAAAGATCAGTGGTTCGATCCCGGGCTTCTCCAGGCTGCATGTCGAAGTATCCTTGAGCAAGATACTGAACCCCAAATTGCTCCCGATGGCTGTTCCATCGGTGTGTGAGTGTGTTTAAAAAAAAAACAAAAACTGAGTAGCAGGTGGCACCTTGTACGGTAGCCTCGGCCACCAGTGTATGAATGTGTGTGTGAATGGGTGAATGTGACTCGTAGTGTATAAAGTGCTTTGAGTGGTCACTAGATGACTAGAAAGGCGCTATACAAATGCAGGTCCATTTACCATTGTTTGGTATCCATCTCATTATCACAAAAACATTAGTCACTTGCCATTTTCATTGGCAGTTAAGTTTACTGGTACTAGGGTTGCAATGGAATGAGATTTTCATGGTACAATAACCATCTCAGAAAATATCGTGGTTTCACGGTATCACGGTATCATGGTAGTACAGAATCTAGTCAGAATGACCCTTAAAGGAATGAAAATGGAAGGGTCATGTCTCCCCTTACAAAATGACTTAAAAATTGGGGAGATGTAACATCCAGTTGCATTTTTTTTAATATCGTAGATAAGCAAATGTACACAGTATGATAACCGTCAACTTTTATATCCCGGTATACCTTGAATTTGGTATATCACAGCAGTTTTTAGTATCCATCTTGTAGTGCGCAGCATTCACCAGTCATGGGGACATACATCCCTGACTAGAGGTGAAGAGGGGAGGGTTGTGTTAAATGATCAGTATAGTTTCAGGGCAAGCACTTTGTCACTGTATCTCACTGTATTGTTTTTCATGTTAACATGTATTAATGTGAAGTTTTTGCCTGAAACGCCACAGCTGGTCCAGCACTGTAGGGCTATTCGCACCAGAGCCAAAGTCTGAGTCTGTGACTGATTGAATGCTGCCACTGTCTGTTTCACATTAAAAGCCCTTGTTTCAAAATTAAAGCCTTCCAGCATTTCATACCCAGTCCAGCCATATTCTAGGTTTTGACCTATAATACTGCCCATGTCTGACCACCATTTTGCATGGAGGCTCCATACAGGAAGTCAGGGTGATGTCAGTATGTTCCTGTGAATCTGAGGTCGACTTTGACGCGAAATAATCACTCAAAAAAAATAGAAATCACTAGTGGTGTAACATCTGATCAACTGATCGGTACACATTACAAACTGTCCTATTACATTTGAAAAAAACAAACAAACACAATTTGTCAGTGACACACTAGGAGGCAGCTACGCTAAGCTAGCTTGTTACAAGATGGTTAGTAATGCTATTACCAGACCAGAAATAGTAGAAGATCCTCTGATAACCTACAGGTCTGGTGTTTGGAGCCACTTCGGTTTTGCTGTGAATTATGAGGACGATTGCGAGAGAGTGGTGGATAAAAACACAACAGTATGTCACATCTGCTGCATGACAGTAGGTTACATTAGTGGGAATGCTTCAAACATGTCAACTCATTTATGCCAACATCACCCCAGCGTGTCGAATTGATTCAGACACGGCAAAAGAAATCACTGCACTGTGATACAGAAGGTTATATATTGCTGGCTGCCACAAATTTCTGAAAATAGGGAAAACCCAAAGATTTTTCAGAGTTTGGATTGTACTTCTGAACTTCCCCGTCAGTTATATTTGAGGGCCTCTCAGGCTTCACTGTAAAACTAGAGTCAGTCTTGAATAGGACCAAACAATATGTGGTTTTATGTGTGAACAGTGCTGTGCTGTAATTTCAGGTGATGTTGTCAATAATTGTATGTGATTTTGAACATCTTTTATGTTTTATAACAAAGCTTGTGTGAACTAGTGTGTGTAATTTGTGTTAAAGCCTATAACGTTGTCCCAGGTCATAATGTGAAAACATAATAAAAAGCCTTGTGAAGTGAGGGGTTACCTGGTGTGCCAAATTGTTCCTTAACCACAGCAAACAGCTGTGAACTGTAGCTTTGTCAAAGCCCATGCCTCTAGTTATTGTAACCATAGCAGTCTGCCACCTTTGTAATGAAGCCGTTGTGTTAACCAGCTGCCAGCTTTGTTCCTCTACTATACCACCCGCCAGCAAAAAGGCCCTGAAGACAAGAGGCCCCACTCTGCTCGCAAATTTGCTCCTGGTTTGAGCCCGATTACATTTCCTAGCAATCAGTGCAGTGAGGCAGGGAGTCCTCTTAATAAGGAGTACCTGTGTACCTTCAGGTAAAACTAGCCCCATCTCATTTTATTGGGGTGTCAAAATACAGATTGGTTGGAAGAGGTGTGTCTATCAAGGCTGCTGTTTATGACCTATGAATTTAAAATGCACACAGTACTCTGCCTGTTTGAAACACAATCCTAGTTGGGTTTGTTTTATCTGAGAACAGAGCATTTTTTTACTGCACAAATAAAATATTTGAAAAAATAGAACAAATTGTCCTGTCTTAAACTCTCAAGCAAATAATATTTACTAATACGGTATCACAGCTTTTTCATTTTAGCAAATCTCAGGGATAAGATCATCTCATTTGTTTTGACCTTGATGTTAATGTTTCTAATGAAGGTTTTCTCAGTTTCATTTAACCCATAGTCTTTGAGACAATAAAGATATAGTAATAGAGAGAAAAGCTTGTTCTATCTTAAATAATTTCCGTCAGTTCAAAAAACATGTTGCAGATTTGATATTGAGCAGTATGAACAGAATAAGTGTTACGTTCAGATTTGTAAGTTTGTGCTGACAGAAACATAGACAGACTGGATGAATGGTCCATCATTATAGATGAAGAGGATGCTTTCAGAATAATACATTGTATGATGATTGAATAGGGAAAACTTTAATTGCTTTTTAGTCACTGTTAAAACAGCAAATATAAAACAGTAAAATGAGAACATTGAATGCTATGGATCAAGCTGATTGCCAGCCTTGGCTTTTTAATCATACAGTATTTTGCCTTGTAATCCAGAAACCAGCCACCTTTACTGTTCTGGAATACTACCTGGCCCTAGATTTTCAACTTTAAGCCACTCTTTAAGACAGGGCCTCTCGAGGTGGCTATAGTTAAAGGGATAGTTCGACATTTTGGCAAATTCGCCTATTGCCGTAATCTCTATAGTAATATGAGTAGGTACATTACCTTTAATTGTCAGTGCGTGCTGTTCTGAGATTGGTGGGGCAGAGCTGCCCGCTGAAATGGAGGTGAACGGTACAGGTCCCTCTCTCCCTCAAAACTAATCAAATACACCATCAAATGACTCCAAAACGCTCTCGTGGACAACTTGTAGCTTACACATTCACGACGCTATGAAATAATAATGTAATATTACGAGACAGAGTTGTTTTGAAGCCAAATGCAGAGCCGGAACTACATTCCAGACATACAGTACTTGCTGGGCGGAGTGATTTCAAACAGCGTATGTTTAGTGCAGATACTCCCGTCATCAAAACAAGAAGTTTGTTGAGAAGAAGCCAGAATATACAGAGGAAGAGTTACAGGTTTTGGAAGAAGAGAGAGCAAGAAGAGAGGTTGAGGCTGCCGAGCAACCAGGGGCTGAGGGGAGACCCAGAGCCGGTGGTGTAAATGTGGGGCTTACTGGCCACTTTAATAGGTACACCTGTGCAATATAAATATAGAGTACGCCTCAAAATAATCACCGGAACACGGGGAGAACATGCTAACTCCACACTCATAAATCACCACAACTCCTGAAGGACACATAAAATGTTCCCTAGCAGTCTGTTTATTCCCAACAATGAGTAGTAATGCCAGTCACTTCACTAACTTATATGCTCTGGGCAAGCACTTATCCATAGCACACAAACATTTTCCGGACCATTTCCACAGGCGTGTTGGGGTCGATGTCCAGCACAAATAGCCATTGTTTCATCCTGTCCATATTACTGGTTGGAACTACGTGAAACTTCACTTTGTTCCATGTCTTCGGCTTGTTACTGCAACTTTTTACAATGCATGTGTAAACCATGATTTACAAAAACACTTGTAAACTTTCCTCAAACCTTCTGGTGCGTCCAGCTGACGATACCACAAATGGCTACAAGCAATAACTACGGCACTGTCTCACCTGCGCACTGTGTCACTCCGCCCAGTGGTTTACTCAAGAAAGTAGTGCTGAGTATTTGCTTCATGTGTAGTAATGTTACTTAATGATACATTATTATTTCATAGCGTGGGGAATGTGCAAGCCATGTGTTGTCCACTAGAGCGTTTTGGAGTCATTTGATGGTGTATTTGATTAGTTTTGAGGGAGAGAGGGACCTGTACCGTTCACCTCCATTTCAGCGGGCAGCTCTGCCCCACCAATCTCAGAACAGCACGCACTGACAATTAAAGGTAATGTACCTACTCATATGACTATAGGGATTACGGCAATAGGCGAATTTGCCAAAATGTTGAACTATCCCTTTAAGGGCTTACACATTTGATTTCCACTGATATTACGCTTAAGTGGTTCATATTATCAGAAAGAATAGCAATTAAGATTACCACAAAACAGTTCATCGATTGATTGGTAAAAGAATGTCACAGTGTCACTAACGGCCCATTTTCCGTTCCGACGGTAAAGGCTGACGGTGTAACCTACGCTACGTTTCATAAATGGGAACTTCAGGAACTCAAAACTCAGAAATAACTCTGTGCCAGTCGTACATTTTAACTGGCACACACTGAAATCATGCATGTGCACCCGCTGCAGTCAGCACAATTATTGGGGGGGCAGCCTCAGTCAGTCAGTCAGTACGTCAGTAAGCGGTGTAAATCCACTCACGTGCAAACTGCAAACATGGCTGGAGGAGGCGAAGCTGAACTTTTCCCACCGGCGAAAAGGACGAAGTCGGTGGTGTGGGACCATTTAGGCTAGCAGAAGAACCCCCAGAGCCAAGGCAAAGACCCGCTCCTCCCGTGCTGGGCTCCAGTTCCCAGTCGGCCATGTTCACAGGCTGCTGCGCAAAGGAAACTATGTGGAGCGTGTCAGTGGCGTCTACCTGGCGGCTGTGCTGGAGTATCTGACCCCTGAGATCCTGGAGTTGGCTGGAAATGATGCCCGCGACAACAAGAAGACCCGTATCATCCCCCATCTGGTGTGATGATGTGTTGCACTGACAGGAGATGCCTGGTACGTGCTGTCGCTCATGAACGGTCAAACGAATATTAGCCTACCATTTTAAAGTGTAGAGCACGAAAATAGACAATGCCTGTTTTATTATTATTATTAGTAGTATTATTATTATTATTATTATTATTATTATTACCGTGGTAATACCGATTACCATGGTATTTTTGCCCACGGTTATCATACCGTCAAAATCTCATACCAGCACATGCCTACTGGCTTTTCTTTTTCTCTGTATCAGTCTGGACTTGCTTCCACCCCAAACACTTTCAGTGGGTGCCTTCAGTACTCACTTTGACAGACAAACTCCTTCAGCCAGTCAGCGTAACAAAACACTAGGGAACACGTTTGTCATCACCAATGGAACCAGTTGATAATCAAACCTTTGCCAAATCCAGGCAGAAGAACGGCAAAAACATCTTTTCCTCCGAGAAACTCCACGAGTGCATACTCTTCTTTTTGTTTAATTGTTGTTGCTTACTCGATTTCTGCAGTAACTTCACTTATTGCTGTTTGCTCTACTAACGCTGAGTTAGCACTTGTTGCTTCGGGACCCTCGATTACTGTTCTGCAAAAGGTGGCCTGTATTTTACGTTAACTACGGTGGAGATCCCTGGATTTTAACTTGTGAGTACAAGACAGGGCGTCATCGAGTTCACAGTACGTGCGTTTACATTGAGCCATGTATTCTTTTTGCATTCGGGTTGGAAGCCCTACCCGAATAGAAATTCTCCTTGTAAACACCTCAACCCAAATGAAAACAGCCAACCTGAAAGAAAATCTAATCGGGTGCACAGGGGTGGAATATTCCTTTTCAGAACCCGAATGGAAGAATTTTTCTGTCTTGTATACACCTCCTACCCGATTCCAGCCATTCCGTTCTTTCTGCGCATGCTTGTTTCCTTGCCCTTCTGGCGCGATGACGTAGCGTGCATAGCAACGGGCTGAGATAGAGCAGTCGGACTTGTTACACTCACTGGTTTCCATTTGCCACAGCACGGTCCTCTATCTCCCTTCTTCGACCGTCTACCTCTCTTGTCCTCCTCAACAAACGAAGTATTAGCAGAACAAGGTTGTTGTTGTACTGCTGCTTCAAGAATATAAGCAAAACAAGCCCGAAAAAGGCACTAAGAACGGCGTCGTCAAGCATCTTGTTATCCAGAGCGAGGACTACAGTGTTTTCTTCTGGTACACGTAACATCCGCCCCGGCCCCTATCCAATCAGAAACCTTCCCTGCTCCAAACCTTGCGCAGACCGAAATAAAGGCAATTAAACTGATCTCCCATGTAAACCCTCATTCGGAATGAATATTTCCCATGTAAATTACCTGGAAAAACTTTAATTCCGAATGATTTCATTCAGATTTATTTCATTCTGAATGAGAAGCCATCATGTAACCGCACCTACTGATACAAAGAGGGGAATAGATAGGGTTGTCAAAAGTATTGATACTCTGAAAAGTATCGATACTCAAACGCTGTATCCGGATACAATGCTAATTTACAAAAGTATCGATACTAACAGTGCACGCCACCTCAGCGCCTGACGGGTGAGCGCAACAGGTCCGACGGACACACGCTGTGCAGGCAGCGTCTGGCAGGCACAAATTCCTCGCTGCAACCTGCTTGTTGTCATCGCTGTGCATGCATGCACACATTTCTGTTGCTGTAATATGGCCAGCGCGGCTGCAGGAGGATCAGAGCAGCCAGTTTTGGTCAAAAATGATAAAGGAAAAAGCGCTCTTTGGAAATATTTAGTGAAGTGAACACAGCACGCTGCAGACGGCAGGTACAGCCCCTCCCCTCACTAGCAGCTGAGCAGCTGGTGTTGCCAGCATCAAACGAAAATATAACTTCTAACGTTAATGTGGGAGCTAAGCAGAAAACTTTATCAGTCATGCCCGTCTGTAACATTAATAGACAATGTTAGTTTAACAGGACAACACAATAATGTGTGTCTGAAAAGTTATGTTAACTGTAAAGTCACAGATTGAAGCTGAAAAAACGTTTGGTTTCTCCCGTAACCCCTGGTTCTCTGATCACAGTGAGGTAGAAACAGGAGCATCCTGAGCCTAAACTACCAACTCTATTTGATCAGCAACGAAAATATGGTGCCAATTCACCAGAAGCACAGAAAATAAACAGGGCTGTAGATAAATACATTTGTATGAACAGATCTTGTTTCTGGTTGTTATTTATTTTGGGGGGATTTTTTGTTGTTATCATTGATGTTACTGTTCTGATCTTTATTTAAAAAATGACATGCCTCTTATCGAGTTTGAAATTTTAGTATCGTGACAACCCTAGGAATAGAGTGTTGTGCTCCTAGCATATTTCATAATGTGGTCTATGTTGTGCTTTAGAGTTGGAGGAGTAATGCATGCAGCAGTATGCGAAGCTGTTGCATCATACAATTCAGTAGGCACTGTCATCGTATGATCTGCGTACATCAAACTTGATGTCATACCCAAGTTCATTAGATCTATGTTGCACAGTGTAGCCTACAGTAAACTTACAAGATTGATGAAATCTCAGTCTGTAGGAGGCTTTACACCACTCAGGAAAAATATAGATGATAGAAAGGTAAGACACTCTTGCGTAACACCAAAGGGGTGCATTACACTCCATGTATTGTTTGAATCAATTCAAACAAATTACATGCTGATTTTATTCTTACTAGAAAAAATGACGGCCCCTCTGTGGATTTTGTCCACCATCTTATATAATATAGTCGCTCCATGAAGGGGTCTTTCCTTAGCCAGTGTGAGGAAGAATGATTCCAAAGACCAACAACTCTCTCAACATACATATGGCATATGAATGTTGTATTATGGTAGACTTGGGGGAAAAAAATCAGACCTGTTATTTCTTAATGTTGATCTTCATACCATCTTAGCTGTCCTTGCTGCTCTTACTATAGCTTGTGTTCAGAGATTTTGGCATCATTGTTTATGCAGAAGTGTGGAGAGAAGGGTAAATAAATTATCCTCACCTGTAGTGTAACAACACAGATATGTTTGGGGTGCTTTGGTTGACTGTGTTATGCATTTTTGAGCAAGTACAGCTTTGATATTAGTGTGCTTCTACCATAAAGCATCAACTGTGAGTGGAAAAGTGACAGTGACAACATGGAAACAAAGGCTGTAGGCAGAGGCTGAGGATTATAACTCACTGGTGTGTGTGTGTGTGTGGGGGGGGGGGGNGGGGGCTGGTTGTAGCTTTGAGGCAATTAGCATTCCCATGTCCAGTGGGGCTGTGGGAATCCCTTGAAGTAGAGGCTAAGACGTGATTGTGAGGCTGCACATCACAGCAGCCACTGCTTTGTAGCGCTCATTTATTGTCAGAGGAATGATGCGGCCCCATCTCCATCCCAGCGCTGACCTCCCGTCTCCCCTCCAGTTCCCCCCCTCTTTCAGCTGGGAAATTGAATTGTGTTGGAATGCTCTGTGCCTCTTTTCTGTGGCACTTCAATGGGCTCTTTAGTATTTCACACCAAGGTGTCCTTCAGGGTGCGAGGTCAGGCTACCAAAACAGCTTCTAGTGGCGGATTAGGACCAATTAACATCTTTGTACACAAAGGGCTCTGGCAGCTGAACAGGCTGCAGGGTGACCCACACTGCTGTTGCATGCCAAGCAAGGGGACTGCTGCACTTGAGCTGAAGTAGCAAAAGAGGGGTGGAGAAAGTTTTCCAAACCTAATGGGAAATGTAGCTACTTCACACCTCATGGCCATATAGCCCATTGAGGGATTGTTATTTTGTGAAATGAAAGAGGAAAATCACTTCTTTATCATCACAGTTATACGTAAGAGAGTACCATGAATTATTTTTCATAATGATTGGCTACTATATAGGGCCAGGGTTAGGCCTTTAATCCCTCTGGAACTACCCATTCAAATGTTACACACACTTCAGACTTAGTGCCACCAAATGGCTGATAAATTTGCTATAAAAAAGCAACCTTACAAACAAAAAAAACTGATGATGCACTGTATGCTGCACTTGACATTTCCTCATTTCTTCAAGTCAAGGTTCAAGTCAGGCCGTTGTCACGGTCTTGCAATCAAAGACAGTCTCAACGACAGTGTCAGAAATTTGGGATGACCATCTCACTGTGTGACTGTTATGACTTATGTCTATCTGATGACCATTTAGCCTGTGGGGGCAACAGCCAACATTTCCAAGTAGGTATAACTGCAGCTACGTGACCTGCCCACTTGCTACATGACTCGCTCACCTTAACCTACATATAAGGTGACTTCCTCTTTCATGTGCTAGTCATTGTTTGCAGTCCAATTAGCAACTTGACACACAAGTTGAGAAACAAAACCTATAAATTAGGGTTGCAACAGTATGAGATTTTCATGGTAAGATAATCGTCTCAGTAAATATTGCAGTTTCATGGTATCATGGTATTACAGAATTTATATTATTTTAAGTCAGAATAATCCTGAAAGGAATTAGAATGGAAGGGTTAGTGTTGATTGAAGAAATGTTTAAATACTACAATTGAAACTTGAAACCATGTTGTTAATGTGTAAAATGTCTTCCTTACAAAATAACTTCAATAAAGGGGATATCCAATATTCAGTTGCATTTTTTTTTGTTTCATCTTAGATAAGCAAATGTACACGGTATGATAATTTTCAACTTTTACATCACAGTATACCTTGAAACAAGTATATCATTGCAACCCTAATATGAATGCAGCAGCAGCAAAAAAAAAAAAAAAATGATAATAATAATAAATTAACAGAGAAAAGCTAAATCATTATCAGATAATAGATGATGGATTCTGAAATTGCATGTTGGCCAGGCATTCCTTCTTTTTTTGGTCTCCACTTGTTTACTAGCAGGCAACCAAAGCCCACTCAAATATGATTAGTCAGTACTACTCAGACTACAAACAGAAACCAGAACACTTCTGATACCACCATTGTATCCCATGGGAGCAGTTTTTGTTTGACTGCTCTTTGTTGATGGAGTCGGTGATAGACTTGTGTGTTCTGTTGGTTGGTGAGTTTAACTGGAAGAAGAAGTTTGTGAAATTTCCATCTTTACTTACTTATAACTGTTAGCTTTTATGTTTTGCACCTGACTGTTTTTTTTAGTTTCGTTATATGTTAGGGATACACGGATTTATCGGCTGAGCATTGGTATCGACTGATATTTGCCTTGTCAAATGCCATTAGCCTACCATTAGGCCAGTAAGATGACTTTCACCAATGGCAGTGGGTGATGTTTTTCTGTCGTGTCACATTAATTCTGCGCAAGCTAAAAAGCAAGGCTCGAGACTAACGGCAAAAAACCTAACTTAATGATAGGGCTGTACCCAAATATTCGGATATACGAATATTCGTTTCTATGGGTAGGTATTCGTTATGAAAATTTGGTATTCGATATTCGTTTTTTTATTTACATATATATCTTTTTTTATTATTATTATTATTATTATTATTATTATTATTATTATTATTATTTTTATTTTTTTTTTTTTTACATATTTTTTGGTGCTAAATGTAGTCTTTTTGTTGTTGGTAAATGTAGGTTATCAATAAAAATCAAAACTTTTAAATTGCATTGTTAAAAATGTGAAAATATAGTATAGCCTACCAACTGAGCTTGTGCGCACGGCACGCTTGAGCGCATCCGTCTGAGGCTGTGGATCAATGCCAAGTTTTACCACTTTATCACTATTCCCTCTAACTTGTAGCTGTTTTTTCGTTATCTTTTGAATTTAATATGAATTATGGAACCGTTTTTGTCAACGTTTGTTTCCCCCGTTTTGTACAATAAATTATTGTTTAAAGTTTCAACAAGTTTCTTTTGGAGTGCGTGACACAAGTGTGTTTTGAAAACGACCGCGGACTGTCACCTGCTCAACGCATCAGTACCTTCGGATGCCATGACAGTAATAGCCAATAATGTCAAAATATCATTTACAGACCGATTTAACAGACGATCACTGCTGCCCGACCCGCAGGTCCATTTGTGGGTCCCGCGGGTTACGGGTTGACCCGCGCATCACTACTCAGCTCAGTCTATAAATGCTGTACACAACAGTAAGGCTATAGACTTTATATTCTATTCAGGCCGGCAGAACCAGCAGTGCATCGGCTCTATAGTGCACGGCACTGCTGATTAACCATTTTATTGCAGCACAGAGTGTCTGCCAGCAACCAGTTACTTGCAGAGGCTTCCTACAACTTGTTTCAAATAGGATGACTAGCCAATGTGAAAATCAAAAGAAAGCATAGAATAATGTACTGAAGGAGACTGTTGTGCCATCACATTTTTTTGTGGTTTGAGAGCAAAGATCCGGTCGCCGCTGTGCAGAACTCCGCAATACAATTAGGTCCGAAAAAACCCCGGAGTCCGCCGCCGCCGAAGGTCCAAATATTAAAAAAATGGTATTCGGGACAGCCCTAGTTTGTTCCTGACTCTATATATCTGGTGCTAAGTTTTTATTAAATTGACGGCCTGTGGAATTGGCCAGCACTAACGAAAATGTCTTTGTTGGCCAATTCCAGCAAATCAACATACTTCATCACACTGATGCAGACATGATGTTAAATCTATTATTGCTGTGAAGCAGTCCTATTCATTGCTTCTGCAAGATTGCCCACAAAAGCCCAATAAACCCATATCACTTATTGAAAACCTACCAAACCAGTATGATAAAATCCCTGGTGGTTGAGAAATGTATGTTGTCCCACTGAATATATATTTACATATTACACAATCCTATAAACAAAGATTTATGGCTGGAACTAAGAAAAAAAAGTGAAAAGTGAAATAGAAGGTGCAGTGAAAAGTTGGAATGCTGAAGATTATTATCTGCTATTTTTAAGAGCATGACTAATATATTGGCATGGCATGGTGATTATAATTTGTTTGATAATTTAGGAACATGGTTGCCATTTGTTAGTTCTTCTGCCAGAACACTGACAAGTTTGTCTTTCAACTGTAAAATGTGCTGTATATCTCGAGCGATTCTGGATTTCAGAGGCAGATGCTGACATCGATATTTACGTACAGTTACAGACATATCTGTGATAAGCTGAATTTTTACTGGTATATTCTTATCTTATTCCGATATCTAGTAAAATAATATTTGTCATTTCAGTACCATTGTGTGTAAGATAGCACAATATTAGTACAATTTATTAAACCAGTTTCCATTCAATAACTTGCCTCTTGCTTCTCATTTGCAAATAGGGAAAGCAAAGGTTATCCATGAACAAACCTCCCCAGTGCAGACCAAGGTTTTGTAGTACAAACAGAGAAATGTGTGTGAGAATCTGGGCCCTGGAGCAGGAACTGAGATAAAGGAAGGCTGTTCAGAGTAAAACTTGTTTTATTTTGGAGAGGAAGATGTTTTTTTTTTTTTGTATTTGTGGTGCCCTTGGTTTTTATCATTACACTTGAGCCATCTTTTCTCTTACTCTGTCAATAGTCTCTGCCCCACCCTCCCACCACCACCTCCCACTCCACCCTCAACACACATACACTGCCTGTCTGCCTAATAGAGGGTGAAATGCAGGTGTGTGGGGGAAATGGCTGCAATACTGTAGCGCATTGACAGGTTATTTTGTTGGCCTCTGCCTAATTAGTGGCATAGTGGATGCACCCTGCTAAGCTTTAGTGCTTTATGTCTGTACCAGTCTACTCTAATTTCCTCGCGCCTTTGATATTGGCCCCGAGATTGATGGTTCGCACATAAAGAGGAAAACCAGACCATGATAGAAAACCCTGTGGAAATAATGCCGGTCTGCAGATGTGCACTGGGACCGTGATGGTGGCATCAATGAATTTCTTGCAAACTCAATGTAAATTGGCTTCCATGTCAGCAGAGTGAATGCTATTGCTTCATTCAGTGAAAGGAACATGTTAGGTCCAGACCCTGTTTTTCCTCTGTTTCTACTGAGGATCTTCTGATGCTTACCAGTCAGTTATTACTCCAATAATCCATTACAGCGGTCTTTTGTGTGGCAGTGAACCTTAAAGCAGCTCTGCTATACAAAAGAGAGACTGAACCTTTTGAAACACTGTATTTTGACTGTTGCTCTTAGAGCACACTTTCTTTATTGACATTTATGATTAGCTGATGAGACATTTTAGACATTTATAATTAGCTGATGAGACACATCACACTTACCTTTTAGCTTATGTTCTACAGATTTTAGGGGCATGAAGCATTTGAAGATACTCCAAAAAATGACAGCACAATAAGCAAAAATACCACTTCTATCGCAGAGTCTGAAGGGTTAATATGTCATTCAAAGAGGGATAAAATGTTTCCTGTTAATTGTTATGGATTGATTAATGCAGGTGCTATGTAAAGTATTTTCACATCAAATTTCTGAAACATTAAGCATGTACAAAATGTTTAAGTTGGCCTACATTATTTTCAATGTTGACAGATATACTGCGAAACCTCTCAACCATGACCAAATCACCCAAAAGTGTGAATTATGTGATGGAAACAAGAGAGCTTTAAGCACAAATGAGAACCAAGTGATGTTTAATCTCATTGACGATTAAAGAAATGCAGCAGCTGAAGTTCAGGGAAATGGCAATGTACAGGGTTTTCATGACATATTGGATGTGTAGTTTTTATTGAGTCCTACTATGTTCTTTCAGTACACTTTGCAGCAGTTATTATGGTTTAATGTTGGGGAAGGACACAGGCTATTTCCACTAACCTTCGTCAATGATGACCCTTCAATTAGTGTTCTATTATTGCAAGGCTCAGAACTAACCCCATGTCTGTGTAATTGTATTCACCATATGTGAACAAGTGAATTTCATGCATTTTTTCCTGACATTTGGCTGCCTTTGACATTTGGGCCTGGAAGTGCATGAAAGCTGTTTAAATCTCACCGTGAAAGGTCAGCTTGTGATTATTAACAGTGTTGGTTGTAAGGATGTCTACTTATTCTCATGTGGATTGGTGGCTTTCAGCTGCTCAAAGAAATGGGGATATTGTCAGTATTACCTGCAGTATTTTCTTGTCATGTGGCCTGTTGGAATAAAGAAATGAGTGAGCTATGTAATTCTCTTCTCTTTCAGCCTACTCTACTGTGTCGGGTGTAAATGGGCCCCTGGTGATCCTGGATAATGTGAAGGTGAGGCTGCTAGGAAGTTCTGTTTTAACCTAAAGGGGAACTTAACCTATTTTGAAAATCCATATATTGTATTCCTGTTGTCAGAGACAGTCCAAAAATATTAATAGAAATTAACAACCCTCTTCCAAATCCAAACACTAGAGTGCTAAACCTGAAATCTGTGATATCATGAGGTATAAAGTCTGGAGTTCCTCCACAGACAGTTAATTGGGAAAGATGTTCTAGATTCAAGATTCATGGAACTTTGGTGCTATCCGAGTGAACCAGCTCATGAACCAAACGATGTTTCATCCATGGAAGGCATTGCTCAGTGCACAGTGGAAGCAAACGGTAGTAGCAATATCATGGATTACATTGCTTACCTGCGAACTGTTGTTCTGTTATTACAGATATTTGTTTTTACCCAAAAATCAAGCATGGGCCAACTGTTACCGAGACCACTGCACACTCTTTTTCATCTGAAAATTTCTCACTTCCCCATTGTTGCCTTCTCCATCCTCTCTTTCCAACCTGTAAAATCTGACATGCCCACTGATGTCGTCACTGTTTGCACTTCAAGTCAAAGAAAACCTGCTACTTTTTGGTTCCAGCAGAGAACCAACTTTTCTGGTTCTGAACCAATTTATTTCTAGTCGAAATGCTTTGAACTTTTCAAAATTAGGTGTGGAAACCAGAACAGAACTGGTTCCATGTTGCTGGAAAAAGGGTATAAGAGCACCTAGGAAAATGTTCTAAGTATATGGGTACATTTTCTGTTTCAGAACTGAGAACACTACAATAAAATTAAACTTATTTGGGTATAAAAAAGAAAACAAACATTCTGCGGGTCCATAAAATCAGACTCCCATTTATTATCTATGGAGCAGCTCCAGACTTAATACCCTATGACATCACAAGTTTGAGACTTCCTTCTCTGGTTTCTGGCTTTGAGAGAGAGTAGCTCAAGTTTGTAAATAGTGATTAAACTTCCTAGACGATGGCAATAACATGTTGGATTTCTCAATTTACGTGGTGTTCCCATGAAGCAGTGCTACAGGAGAGGCAATGCTGTTGTACTGAATATCAGCACAGCTGTGATTTGGCTGAAGATAATCACAGCCCCGGTGATAATTAGTACAACTGCATGACCTCAAGTGTGATAGTGCTTTTATACAGCAGTTCTACAAGCACCATTTATTTGTTAATGGCAGTAAGTGAAAACAGATTATGATTAGTTTGTTTATTTAATGTTTTTTTTTTTTGGCTAAATAAACACAAATAGTTCCACAACGAGCAACACACAAACATTCCTGCACTAGGGCTGTCAACAAATATTCTAAATTCAAATTTAAATTCGAATTTGAAAAAAAAAAAAATGGACCTTCGAATGTGAAAATTGATATTCGATTGTGGAGGATAAAAAAAAAACACCACCGCAGCTGTCCTCTTTGCGAGTGGGCGTTGGCCTGGGCCGCTGCACTGAACGCACTGCGTGACGGGTCAGAGATGGGGGGTGAGCGAGAGGTCCGCGGTCGTTTATAACGTAATGTTATAGATAATTGTTTTATGTGTTTTAATGTGTAGATATGTAAATGTTTTCAAAGATGTTTATGTTGAAATAAAAATACCTACAAGTAGTTATGTTTCATATACAAGTATGTTTCCTTGTATTAGTTTGCCCTCTTGTGGACATAATGCGAAAAAAAATAAAAAATTCGAATGGTTCGAACCTATGAGTTATTTTTAGAAGGAATATTCGAACGTCATTTTTAAGCAATTTTGACAGCCCTATCCTGCACACTGGCTTGCTACTTTGTGTTGGTCTACGTGTTACTGCAGGCCAGCTGCTTTCTATTATGTACATTAATCTGTATGTTTCTGTTAACTGTGCGGCCATGTGTGGATTGCGATGAGTTAACAGCTGATCAGAGAGTACTATGTTGCCACATCATCTGATGTCATATGAGCAGACCTGGATGTTTCCAGTTTAGCATCCAGGCTCCTTTTCTTCCCTTTGTCCTTTTCTGAAAGCCTTTCAGTATTTGACTTAAGTGTTATTTGTGGAAATATGTTCATGTTTGCAGTGCAACGTTAGTTATGACAGTAGTTAAGGTAGGCTAATTAACGGTTAACGTAATGAACAGTTTTTACACCCAGTGCTGTTTAACTGTATATCAACACTCATGGAATGCCTATTGTCCAGTAATATCACGTGGTCAGAACACATGAATGTATTCTCATGTTATTGCTGCCAATACTAATCACTATTTATGTGAAAATTCATTTTGAGAATTTATTAATGAGTTTGGGATTTGCAACACAATCGCTCAACAAACTGTAAAAGAAGTGTTTTCAGAAACCAATGTAATTCACCACTACACATTATATTATTGTGATATATTTGCATATGTATTAATGATATGAATTCAGTTTTCAGGCAGCTGTAGTGAAACTGTGTTGAATGTCTTTGAACTAGTTCCCCAGGTACGCTGAGATCGTTCACCTGACCCTGCCGGATGGCACCAAGAGGAGTGGGCAGGTCCTGGAGGTGATTGGAAGCAAAGCAGTTGTCCAGGTGAGAAACAGAATGCAACATTACTATGCAACTGGTCCCCATTACACCCTAAAGTTTGAGAGTCCTGCTGCTATAAATACTTGTTAGTGCACCAAATTAATCCACAGCTGAAAGTAGTCCCTAACAAATTCATAATTTATTCCTTCCAGCTTTAAAGCTCAACAAGATTTTTGTCTTCAGTATGAACCAGTGGGATGTGGTGTTGATAAATGGTTATTTTGATTTTAAAAACCCTGATGCACCAGGTCAGGACTGAGAGCCCTAAGGACTAGGGGTGGGCGATATGGTCCTAAAATAATATCACTTTATTCTAGGGTATTTTTGAGAGAATGATATTCTTGACAATATGACAAATAAAGAAAAGTAAAACAAATAGTATTAGTACAAAATAAATTATGTATTTTCACATGTCAGCCTAATAGTTTGCCTTCAAATATTCAATAAAAACTAAAGAAAAATCTGTCACCTCTCTCTCTCTCTCTCTCTCTCTCTCTCTCTCTCTCTCTCTCTCTCTCTCTCTCTGTACATACACACACACACACACACACACACACACATATATATATACATATACATATATATATGTATACTGTGCATTGTTTTTCGGCACTACCTTGTTCTCTATAGCTGATGTAAGGTGAATTACTCCTGTGTGGGATCAATAAAGTTCTTATCTTAGCCATCTGAGAAGATCAAATACATTGTTTTTGGTGCCTAACTGTTTCCCA
>NC_065524.1:3831446-3835306 GCF_006386435.1 Epinephelus moara
TATATATATATATATGTATATATGTATATATATATATATGTATATATATGTATATATGTGTATATATGTATATATGTGTATATATGTGTATACGCACCATACGAAGTGTTAATTGTAGTTTATATGCGATGACATATCTCTAATCTAGCTCAAATTATGTAGACTACTCCTGTAATTTACCAGTGCAGAGAAACTTGATTTTTTTTTTTTTTTTTTTTTTTTTAAAATCTTATCAACTTGTCATGTCTGTTTGTTCAGGTGTTTGAGGGAACATCAGGCATTGATGCTAAGAAGACAGCCTGTGAGTTCACTGGTGACATCCTGCGTACTCCAGTGTCAGAAGACATGCTTGGTACGATCAACCTGATTTCACATTGCATATTTAATCCAAAATTTGGCAATATCAGTAAAACATCTTCCAATTAGTCCACAGTCCAGGTTTTGTTTACAGCTGCACATAACCCCTTTCATCATTCTATCTTTGTAACACACAGAAGAAAATGTTGAAGCATGTTGAATGCTGTTTTAAGTGTTATACTGCATTTTCCTTCAATATGCTTATTTTACTTAAGTTTTCAGTCTACTCAGTAAATAGTAAAAGCAAAACAGCACTCAATCAAACCTTTTTGTCTGAACGTTCTTGAATGTATCAATAAGTGTGATTATCTCAGTACAGCACAAGGTTACATATATTTCAATAGCAGTCGAAAGTAAACCTGCTTTTGTTTTTGAAGTGTCATTAATCACGTCCATGAATTTATAATTACTTGTACTTGTTACTTGTAGACTCAACAAGAGCCATCAAAGCCACTCTTATCTGTTTAGAGTCTGATACAAAACAGAATAGATCAGATGTGGTTTGAAGCGTCATCTAATGAATTTCATTTTACCTGTGTTTCTTAGTAATTATCTTTGAATTCAACTTCCAGATAAACCAAATAGTTGTTTTTTATCAAATGATGGACTTAATCTACTTAGTTTAAAGGAGAAAATCTCCCTCTTTCAGGGCGTGTGTTCAATGGTTCAGGCAAACCCATCGACCGCGGGCCTAGTGTTCTTGCCGAGGACTACCTGGACATCATGGGTATGACCTCAATAAGCTGTTGTCTTCTGGTTATTGTCTTTGCCAAATGGATGTTTTTAACAAAAATGCTACGTTAACATAGCACTTTAATCACTAGCAAATCAAACATGCTTGCAATTTTACACGTTAACCTTCACCAAATATTAAATGAGTAAATTGTGATTTTACAAAAACAATAAATAAAAGATAAGATGCATCTCAATAAAAAATGCTGACAGCACATCTGTTAGTTCACCTGTTATGTATTCCATCCTAACCCTGACAGCTAAAGAAACTACTTTTGTATTTTCTAGGTCAGCCCATCAATCCTCAGTGCCGAATCTACCCAGAGGAGATGATCCAGACTGGCATCTCAGCCATCGATGGCATGAACAGTATTGCCAGAGGACAGAAGATCCCAATTTTTTCAGCTGCTGGGCTGCCCCACAATGAGGTAAAACTGCCAAACCAGCATGTATATATATATATATATATATATATATATATATTTTTTATTTCTGTGGCAGGCTCACAGTGGAAATGTTTAACATTTATGAGTCAGGTCATTCATGTGTGTCAGCTGTTCCTCAGTGTCACATGACAACAGTTTGACTTCTGCTTCCTTTCCAGGGTTTTTCCTGCCTCAAAATGGAAACACACATGTCAGTTGTCCCATGTAAATGTAGACAAGTGTGTTACATCCCAGAATGTGTCATGTTGTCTGTAAACTATTCATGTAAAGTAAAACATTTGACAGAAGTGAATTGGTAGGTGCTGTGGTTATAGTTCCTACATGACCTGCCTGCATTTAAATAATGGCAATGTTAAAAACACAGAAACAGCCAAACCAGTGTTTATTGGATTGCTATTTCACCCTTCAAAGAAAGCAAAACTTCAACCAAACTCATCATTCCTGTATAGCATTCACTGAGCTCTGGCTTCTGCTCCAGTGTCTGGTTTAATCATTGTGACAGACAGCTGTGTAGCACACATGGCTTTATTGTAGCTGAGTGGAAAGCCAACAAGATCAGGTCATACTTAAAGAAAGAGAGTGATGTGTTATTTCCAGCGAAATGGAGGTTTTTGTCACAACCCACTAGTTTAAGTAGGACAGCTTTGGAAATTGTCCCAAGGCAAAAAAATGAAATAAAATGAAATAAACAATGGCCACGAAGACAACTCCATTGTATCTGGCAAAACAATATTGATTGATTCAATTTACTGAAGCACTTCAGCACAATTGAGGTTTCTTGTGTGATAGACCATGGCTGTTCTTCATGCTCTTCAGCTAAAAAAGAGGTTTTAGAAACCAATGTTGACCCTTGTATTCTTCTTTCCACTCCTACAATCCTGTACACATCAATGCTCAGGGACAAAATTTAATGCATTACTGTCTCACAATGGTTTGCAGTTGTCACTCAGTTAAAGCATTATATTTCCTTATGTATTTTTGGAGATGTTTTGATATCCACTAAAACCTTATCTAAAGTTGTTATAACAGCCAAATATATAGCACCTTGACACAGGGAACAAGTCTATGTTTATACTTAATTTTTATCTGCAAGGAAAATGCAGAGAATAATGATTGAAGTGTTTATTTCCCAATGCAAATCATACAAATATTAAGTAGCATAAAATTACAAAACCTGAAGTTTTTACAGTACTGTTTTCGAAATAATATTTTCAAATAAATAAAAAGTTTTTCCTTTTTTGAAAATAAAGGTATTCTGGCAAAGTAATACAGTGACATTATTGTGAACTTAAAGGCCTTTCTGCAGGCATTTTTGTAAACCTATTAAGTAGTGCTTAAAAAGACAAAAAGATTGTAGAGCACTGCAAAGTACAAAAGCATTTTGGTAAACCTTTCAAGAACTATCATTTAATTAAAAAAAAAAAAACAGTAAAAATTGTACAGTAAAAAAAATAAAGGCATTTCTGCAATGTGCAAACAGAGACAGTGCCTGTCTCTCAATATAACAAAGGCAGTCCTTAAAAGTGCAAAGGCTGTGGCACTTTATGTTACAGCTTGAAGGCCTTTCTGGAGGCATTTCTCTAAACAGTAAGTACAACTAGAACAATAAATCGTACTTTTCTCTGTGCTGTCTCAAGTGCTGATATAGATTAGTCGTGTTGCCGCGGGACGTGGCGACTTTAACTTTGCAAGATTTACACAGCACATCTTTCTGTTCAACATCGCCGTACCTGAATCCAAAGTATTGCCATATAATAGGCATTGCATTTTTTTCCGCCACCAACTCAGCCTGTTCTTGGTCGTGCTCATGCTCTTCTTCAGCATCCATGTTGGTCACTGCTGCACGCCAGGTAGGCACATGACCATACAGGTTGCACACACCAGGATAGCTTGTGGGCGTAATGTCAACAATCTCCACACAATAAAGGAGAGGTAGTCACGTTCACAGGCACACATGTTAACATTTATTTACATTACATTGCAAATTGCAGCCTTTTATGCGGTTATGTAATCACACAGCCTGACATCACAATTGCAACTGTGATTAGATTAATCGTGCAGCACTACTTAAAGGGCCAGTGTGTAAAATGGGTTGAAAACAGTGACATCAGTGGTCAAATTCTAGATTGCAGGGCTCACTCGCTCACCCCTCCCGTCGGGTAAATGTCGGCGGCCTCGTAGGGACAAAAAGCCTTGCGCACGAGTTTTTCAGGAGTAGGTCTATCTAGCGACGAGGTGAATATTTATTTAGAAATCTAAACCATGTTACGATATTGTAATGAATCCCTCACGAGCAGGAGACCAGAGGAGCGTTCGGGGAAAAGG
>NC_065524.1:3837262-3843190 GCF_006386435.1 Epinephelus moara
TATATATATATATATAAAAGCATAATTATAAGGCTACGAAAACCAAATGAATTTTATTTTATAGCGATTATATACTTATATAAACATATTAATGGGTAGAATATTCAGATTCAGATTGACAGTAAACCATGCCAAATATTACACACTGGCCCTTTAAAATGTCTTAAAGATATCTTTAAAAAGTCACTTATATGCTAAGACATGAGAATTAGGGTTTTATGAATCTTTCTGATATTGCATTGTAAAATCTCAAAAGAATTTGTGACATCTTTATTCATGCTCAGAGACATGTCTTCAGGTTGTCCGTCTGTCCATACATGCATATGATGTCTGTATGTCCGTCCCATTCTCGTGAATGTGATATCACAAGAAGGCCTTGAGGGAATTTCTACAGTTTTGGCACAGATATCACCTAGGACTTAACAATGAACTGATGTGAATTTTGTGGTCAAAGGTCAAGGTTACAGTGACCTTGCATCTGTCTAATTCTTGTGAGTGTGATATCACAAGAACACCCTAAAAGAATTCCTTTAAATTTGGCACAAACATCCACTTGGACTCAAGAATGAATTGATTAGAATTTTGTGATCAAAAGTCAGTGTGAGCTCACAAAACATGTTTTTATGGCATTACGTATCCAAAAGGTCACAGGTTAATTTCACTGTGACATCATAATTTTCTGCCTAAAACACTTTTCTGGCCATTACTCAATGTCGTAACACAGGAACATAACAAGAGGCATTTGGTCAGATACTGAATTGGTGACACTATTCTTGGGTGTCCACCTTGAAACTCACTAAGAACCTTTCACGCCGGAATTCCACTGGATGCGTGTCTGTTGCTGAACGGCTGTGCTGGTTATCCATTGCGTGCTCCGCCGTCCGAAGCGGTGCAGCTCTGCTGGACAGCGGAAGTCACGAGGACCCACGAGATCTCGCGAATTCACGCATAATCGCGCGACATAACAAGGTGTAGTTTCTATAAACAGAACCACAAAACCAGAGGAGTAGTAGGAAGACATCTCGGTGCACCTCCATGATTAACATCTCCTCGTCCATGGTGTCATCGGGGTGAAATGATGTCTGAAAACCTCTGACCTGTTGACTTCAGGCCTGCCTCCACCCATTATGACGTTTTCAAGGTGTAGTGCAGGGAAATATGATCCGCCGTGAACACTGTGTATTTTATTTTGAAAATTAACCGGATGTTTTATTTTGTTTCTGTGCACGACTTCCTGCCCTGCACGATCTGCTCTGTGCTGAATTGCTGCATTGTACTCCGGCGTCCGGCAAAAATAGAAGTCCTGCATATCTGTTGCGGAGGGTTCCGGAGCGCCGCAGCTGTGACGGAGCCGGAACGCAGCACAGCCGCAGCTGGTGGAAGCACACACATTGACTAGAATTGAAACGTATCAGCTCAGAGGCTGCTCAGAGGCCGTTCCGAGGCGCAGACGTAACCAACACGCATCTGGTGGAATTTGGGGGTGTCTTTCTAGCCAAATCAGCTACCCAGCATGCTGACAGTTACTGCTCTCTGCTGTGGATGTGTGCTTTGTGCTAACATTAGCTGCTGAACAAGAGGCTAATGCAAGGCAGCAGCTCTCATTCCCTGGTTCAGAGGGTGCTTTTGTCTTGACTATATGTGCTGTTGGCTTGGCTGCTGATGAGAGGCTGCCACCATGTGGCAGCAGGTGCTTCAGTTCGGAGGTCAAATATGTTACTGTGCTGCTGGGTTAGCTGCTGAAGACAGTCTGTAGCTGTGTGGTGGCTCGTGCTTTGGCTTTGGGGTTGTGTATGTTACTGTGCCGCTGGGTTAGCTGCTTAGGAGAGTCTGTAGCTATGAGGCGGCAAATTGTTTGGCTCGGCGTGTTTTTTATCCACCACGCTCTCTCACTATAGTCCTTGTAATTCACAGTGGAACTGAAGTGTCTCCAAACAGCAGACCTGTAGGTTAACACAGGATCTTCTATTTCTGGTCTGATGATGGTGTTACTAACCAGCAAGCTAGCTTAGCGTAGTCTTACTGGAGTAGAATGTTTGGGGGTGGGAGGGGGACAGCATGTTGCCTGTTCCGACCCATGGGCTGCCTTATTGAGCGTGGTGGCACTGACAACATTATATTTAACAGTTTAAGCTCTAAATTTTATTTTCAAAGTGTAATAGGATAGTTCAATGTTTGTAATGCGTACCATACCAAAAGCCCCGTACCAAACAGCTTAATACGAATATGTGTATTCTTACACCCCTGCTGACTAGATTACTATTGTCACCTTCTCCATCCTCTTTGTCCAACCTGTAGAAAATGACACACCCACTGATGTTGTCACGGTTCACACCTCAAGTCAAGGAAAACTTGTGACTTTTTGGTTCCAGCTGAGACCAACTTTTGGAGTTCTGAACCAATTTACTTTTGGTCAAAATGCTCTGAACGGTTCAAAATTAGATGTGGGAACCGGAGCGGAACTGGTTCCATGTTGGTGGAAAAGGGGTAAAAGTGAAACATTCAGCAACTCTTGAGAAAAATATCTGGCTCTTTAGCTTCTGTCGTGAAAAATCAGTGAATGCAGCTTTAATGTCTAAGTGGTAGGTAAAAACACTGAGGCACCTATTGCTCGGCCTAACTAGTTTTATAATGAAAATTTACTAAGCAAATCTGTCATAGCATCAGTTTCTTTAATAGATTATTGTGTTATGAACATAAATACAGCTGTCAACCCTAATCTCATCTGCAGTTTGAAAATGAATGATCAAAAGGGTCCCACTGTGGAAGTGGCCAAATAACCACAGCGTGTGTTGTCTGCCTAATGATGACCCTCTGGTCATGCCCTCAGGATGGTGTGAAAACTTGGCTCATTGTTTAATGAAGCACATGTCACACAGGTCATTCATGTGGCGGTGTCCTCAATGGGCCAGGTGCCTGAGCTCAGGGTGCATGGAGAGGTCAGGCCAGATCAACACAGTGGCCGTGACATTATGTGTTAGGCGTGAAATTCCTCTTTCATTTCACAAGTGCAAGTATCACACAGACTCTTCACTCTGCTTAATTTATTAGTTTCAGTAGAGAAATTGGTTTGTCAAAGAGCAAATGGATTTAGATATTGAGACTAGATAATTTGTATGTATTAAACCTTTTAAACTCAAGCTGATATTCTATATTTATTTTATTATCTAATTTCATGCAAAGACTTGAACCAACAATGAACTGATTTACTTTGAAGTATTGGATGGATGGATGGATGGATGGATGGATGGATGTTGATGGACCTTTATTGTCTGTCCCAACTATGCTCAACAATACACACGGTTCAAAGACACATTTAAACAAGGACTGTTAAACAGCAGCAGATGAGACAGGAATCATAACAACAATCTTGAGCTAACAATGTGAAGTCAGTCAGCAGCTATTATTTTGTTTCCACAGAGCATAGGAAATTTGCATGTAAGTTTGAATACACTGTTTTATGTTAAGCATGGAAAGTAAAATTGATAATTTGTTAAATACAGAGGCGTATTGATGCCAAGCCAAAAAGTATCGGGTATCAGTATCAGGTAGTCTAATGACATGAAAAGTTTCTTGTTGCAACAAGATGTTTTTCATGTTTTTAAAAGATGTTTTCATTCTGTAACAAGAAAAGTTTTGTTACAACAAGAAACTTTCCTTGTTATAACAAAAAAAACAACGTATTGTTATAGCATAAAAAACATGTTTTTATAACATGAAAATATCACACAAAAACTCGTTAGAACAAGAAAATTATCATTTTATTACCTAATACTGATCCTCTAATTTCTATCATATGTTGGCATCCAGCTAATGGACTATGTGCTGGTTATTTGCCACATTGTTGTAGCAGTTAAAATCATCGTAAGTTTTATTACCAAGCATGTTTTCACTTACAAGAAATTTGCCTGGGTGTGTGGTACAAACAATGAACGTGCCTATTCAGAGGAATTCAAATTAAAGGCAAAGTCCTGCAGCAGTCTAGAACATAAATATACAATAGAACAGTTAAAATAAAAATGAGAAAAATATACTTAAAAAAATATAGCATTAATATGTACAATATATTTGTTTAAGCTGTCAGGAGTTATTTCAGCCTTATGCTATACAGTATAGTTAATTGAATATGCTTAGTTTTTCTAAATAAATATGTCATTCTAATATGAATAAAAGCTAATTTCTGTCTTTTTTAAAAACACAACATGAGAATGGGAGGGGACAGCTGTCATTCTTCCAGGACTGGGACAGGACAAGGGTGTTTTGTGTGGGGGTGGGATGGTCACCCTCTTGTATAAATGGTAATGGACTCCAAGCCCATCATCTCCTACTGAAGAAATCAATCTCAAAATAGATAAAACAATCATAAATCATTTCCTTACAATAGGATTAAAATTGTGCAAAGGAAGTAGGCTATGTTATCAAAGACTGTGTGTTGACCTCAAGATCTCTCCATTGTTAAAATCTTACTGTTTGTTTTCTTGATTCCCAGATTGCTGCCCAGATCTGTCGCCAGGCCGGCCTGGTACAGAAGACCAAGGATGTGATGGACTACAGTGCTGAGAACTTTGCCATTGTTTTCGCAGCCATGGGGGTAAGGAGACAAACTGCAGCGTTCAGTGGAAACTTGTGTAGAGGACCCCCCCCCCCCCCGACCCCACATCTGTGACTGTAATCCCCTTTTAAACTGATGTGACGCCCTGTCCCTTTACTCCCACTCTGTTTTCTGTCTTTTATTCACCAGGTGATTTAACCTTAAGTCCTTCTTGTTTCTTCTGCACCTCTGAGCATATCCCCTAGCCATGTAGACAGCTTACTAATTCAACAGGCCCTTTAACACTGTCAGCCCTGCAGTATCAGGTTCTCACCTCCTCAGCTGCTCCTCCTCTCTGTTGTAAGTCCTCCGACTGTGACAGCTTGACCTCTAACATTTGCTTCACTTCACTCTAGTATAATGATATTCTAGATCAGTGGTACCCAACTGTTGGGTCGAGGTCCAAAAGTGGGTCAATTCTGAATGGACTGCAAGTGACTTGTGAATATGTGAAGTTTTTAAAAAACACATTTTATTTTTAAGTACAGTAAATGTCTGGCACATTTTTGTTATTTTGAAGTGGCATTTCCTGCTGTAGAGTGATTGACTAATGGACAGCTACTTGACAGGGACAGCAGGCTGCTGTAGCTCAACAACGTGGCCAAACGCAAGTATGACGCTTAGTATATTAAACTGTGTGGACCAGTGTTGGGCTTGTTACTCTAAAAATGTAATATATTACTCATTAGTCATTACTCTTTTTAAAAGTAATAACATTACTTATTACTCCCTGGCAACAGTAATTCGTTACACTACTCATTAAATTACTTTTCCTTTACACTCCATAACATTGGTATTTGCGTATCTCCCCAGATTGAGATTTGTGCCTCTGTGTGAATGTCAGGGTAATCGCCGTTAAGTGTAGCTAAGGCTAGATAGCGTCTATTTACCTGGGGGAGTTCCGTTGCCTGTGACAAGTATTTTCCTGAGGCTCTGCTCGAAAGACAGAGTCACTCACGGAGTGTAGTTGCAGGCTATAAACCCTGTGTGGGTGGGAACCCTTGCAGAATTGTAGGGGTCACGTGAGCTCTTGGTTTCAGAGTCATTAAGGTCACAATGTGAGTCAATCAATCAATCAATCAATCAATCAATCAATCAATCAATTTTATTTATAAAGCCCAATATCACAAATCACAATTTGCCTCACAGGGCTTTACAGCATACGACATCCCTCTGTCCTTATGACCCTCGCAGCGGATAAGGAAAAACTCCCAAAAAAAACCCCCTTTAACGGGGGAAAAAAAACGGTAGAAACCTCAGGAAGAGCAACTGAGGAGGGATCCCTCTTCCAGGACGGACAGACGTGCAATAGATGTCGTAGAGAGAGAGACAGCATA
>NC_065524.1:3843263-3852316 GCF_006386435.1 Epinephelus moara
GAGAAGAAGCCGAGTTAGTGACATCCAGAATGGCCGAGTTAGCAAGATGCAGTAATAGAATACGAGAGAGACAGAGAGAGAGAGAAGAAGAGAAGGTGCCTGGTGTATTATAGGGGGGTCCTCCGGCAGACTAGGCCTAAGTCAGCCTAAATCGTCGTTGACCCACATGGCCACCATGTGAGTCATTAGGGTCAGGTGGGACCAGGGCTGAATGGGTGTGAAGTCATCTTGGGATCCCTCCTTCTGACGCGTCAGTTAATTTCTGTCAAAGTTAGACACTGCATGCAGGAGTGACTTGGCATATCCTTGATACAGTGCTGGAATGACAGATTTCACATTTTGTATCACTTCCTCTTTCCACTAGAGGGAATTAGAGAGCGCACTAATTATACGTCATGTTTTTATACATCAAATATACACAGCATTTAACTTTCAGATAAATCGAAAGATAAGTGTTTGATGAGACCTACTTCCTGTCGCCACTAGGTGGCACTATGAGTATCAGGAAATATGGTCATATAAATGTTTACAGGGCATGACTAATATGAATCATCTGAAGTTTGATGGAGATCGGATCATTTAGACCAAAATTATAGCAATTTCCTGTTTGATGGCGAGACATCAAAATTAAACCCTCTGCAGCACGCATAGACACTAATGATATGTCATGCTTGTGTACATCAGATATAGACCACAGCATATGAAATTTCAGGTTAATCCAAAGATAAGTGTCTGATAAGTACTTCCTTTCGCCACTAGGTGGCACTACGACTATCATGGTATATTGTCATATAAATGTGTTCAGGGTGGGACTAATATGAATCATGTGAAGTTTGGTGGACATCGGACCATTTACGCCAAAGTTATAGGATGCGGCTGGGGCTCCACTTTAAAGGGCATGGCCAAGCCATTTTACCATGCCCACGCCACGAAACTCACATCACATGTCCAGACCTAGACTATTAAGTAGTGTGTTAAGTTTCAGGCAGATTGAATCAAGAACAATTAAGTTAATGCCATTTCCAGTGTTTTGGTGAAACATCCAGCTTCGCAGTGCCGTTATGGCGACACCGTTTGGTGACATAATGCCATCTTCACAATATAACATAACCAAGGTCTTAAGGCCTTTATGACCACATTTGAGTTGGATATGGTCAACCGTTCAGGAGGAGCAGGTTAAAGTGTAAAACATGTAATTTCCTTTCGCCACTAGGTGGTGCTAAGACTATCAGGAAATGTGGTTATGTAAATATGTTCAGGGTGGGACTAATGTGAATGATGTGAAGTTTGGTGGAGATTGGACCATTTACGCCACAGTTATGGCAATTCCGTTTTTCATGGCAAGACCTCAAAAAACGTTCCGTAGCAGGCACGCCATTCAACATTGGGCAGATCCTCTAATAACTTTTGGTCACAAGGTGGTCAGGCTCACATAAACCAAGTATGGAGCCAATCTGATCAAATCTGTAGGACAAGTTCGTTAAATCACAACACGTGTGAAACGCCAAAAATGACCCCGGAATTCAAAATGGCAGACTTCCTGTTGGGTTTAGGCAATGGGTCCAAGAGACTTTTTTGTGCATCTGGGCATGATACAGGTATGTACCGATTTTTGTGCATGTCGATGAAACATGCTGCAGGGGCTGCTGTTTAAGGGGTGTGGCCAAGTCATTTTGTCTCACCCACCAACAAAAGCAATATCACACAGGCACTGAAGTGGATGCAAAAATTGGTGAGTTTTTAAGTATGTTAAAGCTAGGGATGCACCGAATATTCGGTAACCGAATATATTCGGCCAAATAATGCAGAAAAACACACATTCGGTATTTGGTGGAATAAGTTAAAAGCAAGGCCGAATAATAGCGGCGTGTTTTGATAACGCAATCAAACGGCGTGCCGTGACGGGCGGAATAAAATGTCGGCAGTGTGGCAATCCGTCCATCACGGCACTCGCATTTGCGACTAAAAATAGTTTTGAGCGAGCAAAATAGGCTTAAATCATTCAGCACGCTGTGCGAGCAGCCTACAGATTTCAACCAGCAGCAGAAACGAAAGGCGAATCCCATCGGTTGTGGGTTGAACGGGGGTCACAGACACAGACAGTAATGTATTCCTGTCAAATACGGCGGCCATCGGCTTACCGGCGGAGAAGTCGGCTCCAATAATATCCTCTTCTTGGTGTCATGACTGCCCAGTAGTACCTGAACAGCCGAGCCAGCCGAACACAGGTATGTGATGTGTCAGAGGAGAAACGAGCCTTTCACATTTCTGTCTTTGTGTCAGTAACGGTCCACAAACCTCACCGCACTTTAGGGACTGTTCATAACTTATGAAGGGACTGTCAGGGGAGGAGGGTGGCTGGTTGATTTTTATTTTATTTATTTATTTTATTTTGATTCCCCCCTATGTTTATCACTTATTGATGCTGTTTTTGAAGTATGAATAAGTCAATAAGTAATTTATTCCATTGAAATATCATTGATGTATTATAGAAAAGTGATTTATCTTTTCATAAATGACAAAAGGCACATCTGCCTCATTTTCGCTGTGGTATCGTGATACTACTCAGAACCATGATATTTTCATTGGTATCGCACAGTGGGTCCCAATTTTGGTACCGTGACAACACTAATCTGGAGGGGGTTCATCTGCAAAAACTAATGAAAAACTAAACAATGATATTCGGTATTCGGTACTTGGTATTCGGCCAAGCGTTTAATAAGCTTCGGCTTCGGCCACAAATTTTCATTTCGGTGCATCCCTAGTTAAAGCCCCCAAAAAGGCAATTCATTTGTCAGAAAAATAATAATGACTAGAACTGCAAGCAGTTATGAACGGGGGCCAAGTCTCCCCACGCAACTCGGCCTCCATGCCCCATGGAACCCACAAAAGTCGGCCCCAAAGGATGACGGGCTCAGGGTGAGCATCAGGATACAGGCCAACGCATGAGCTGCAGTATTAACTGTAATGGGAAGTGCACTGGAAGTGCCAAAGGCTGAATGCGTTTATTGCAATGAGTCATGGCCACTTTGACCAATTATTACCAAACTTTGCGGCTGGTGTTAGGACTGACCCCATATCATGCTCACTAAATTTCGTACAAATCTGATCAACTTTTATGAAATGTGATATTTCTGGCTTTATAGCATCCACTAGTGGCCAATTTGCGCCAAATTTGGCACTGAGCCTCTGAACAACCTCTGGAACAAGTATCTTAAGTTTCATGTTGATATAAATTAGCTGACCAGTCCAATCCAGCTCTGTTTAAGGAATATGTGGATATAAAGTTTATGAATATGTGATTTAAAATACGGAAGTTACAGGAAATAACGCATTTGCGTCTGTTATAGCACCACCTAGTGGAGTATCTGCTCAGTTTTTGGTATGGGAGGTCTGTGTCCTATTCTTCATGTACTCTATAAATGTCACAGCCCTCAGTACAATAGTTCAGCTGAAATAAATGTTTGTTGTTTATCTTGTAATAAGCCACGCCCACCTCGACCAGTCATGACCATCTTCAATATATGGCCTCAGGAATGGCTCTACATCATACCCACCAAATTTCATAAAAATCGGTGTAGCCGTTTAGGAGATATAAACTTCCCATGTTAATAGCGCCCCCTAGTGGCCAATGTTCACCAAATTCGGTCCACACCCTCAGTGTCACATACTAACCAAGGATCTTAGCTTTGGTTTCAATAGCTTTTAATTTGACAAAGATACAGAACAGTTTGCGTTTTGTATAGCTAGGTACAAAAATTTGTTTGTTAATAATGCGCACATTTTTTGACCGGGCAAAATTCTTTCGATAAAGTTAGATCAGGTCCATCTTGTGAGTCTAATTGCCAAGTTTCATGCAGTTTGGACAAAATCTCTAGGAGGAGTTCGAAAAAGTAGGTTTTGCAGTTTTTGCAATATTTGCCAGGAAAAAAGTTGGTGGAAGTGGACAAGGCCAATGGACACGTGATGCAACTCCATTCAGAGAATCCAAGGATATAAGGCTTTTGAATGTGTGACATACAGTGTGGGAGTTACATGCCAAAAGGCCTTGGCCTTGATTATAGTGCCCCCTGCAGGTGCACATGTGTAATTTTTTGCGTCTGAGGTCCCTGCAGGGGTCCGGACCAACCCTCCAAATTGCACCACCCTCCCTTGCATGGTGTAGCCTGCAGCACCACTTTGACTTACGGAAAAATAATAATAAAAATCTGAACAACAATAGGGTTCCCAGCAACCGCTGGTCCTGGGAAACGCGTCTGCTTGCATACGCATTCCCCAAGCCCCGCGGGCTTGGCCCCCTAATAATTCTTTCAATTTCAATAGGGTCTTCGCCCTGAGGTCTGTGCTCGGGCCCTAAATATAATAATAAAAAGGTCATAGTTAGATAGTGATAGTGTTGCAAGTACCAGGAAAAAAACAACAATTGCCCCAGGAAGGAGCTTAGTGTTACAGATTAAATGTTCATGTTTGATGTTCATGTTTCCTCATCTTCCCCATTCCCTCTCCTCCTGCTACCCCTCCCCCTCCCACTGAGTGCAGAGTTGTACAGTTTGATGGCTCGGGGGACAAAGGAGTCTTTGAGCCACTATGTAAGCTACCCTCCAACCAGACATGGTTGGTGACAGTGCAGAGCACAAGGCTAGCTAACCAGTGGAGACTGGAGGGTCGGGCTTTGACTTATATAGTCAGCACTAACACATAACAAAGAAGCAGAACCTGATTGGCTCTTGTGATTGGTCTTGTTTGCTTTCTCAGTGCTGATAGGCTCACAGATAGAACCTTGCTGTTAAAAGAAGTGTCTTTTTTGTGTTTGTTCAGATTATGTTTTACAAGAAGAAGTAGCTTAAGTAGCTCAATTGCCTCTATGAGCTCTGCTTGGGAAGTCACACTGAATCTAATAGTGGAGTAAGATTTTGACACAAATTGTAGCATCAGGTTAGCCTACCTTTACTGCCCTGGTGTCCCAATGGGGAAGCATGCATCACAGTTTAACTACCTTTGTATGGAGGTATTTTTGTGTCTTTTTGTTGCAATCATATAAAACTGTTTTGAGAGCATATTTCTTGAACTGCAATCAAAAATCAAGTTTGTAAGTAAAAATGTATGATCATTTTGCTTGTAAATCAGTCCTCTTTGCTTGCAAGTTAAAAAGTTTTGCGTGCAGATCAGTCCTCTTTGCTTGTGAGTTAAAAACGTTTGCTTGCGAGTTAAAAAGTTTTGCTTGCAGATCAGTCCTCTTTGCTTGCGAGTTAAAGTTTTGCTTGCAAGTTCAAATGCACTTAATGGGCGGGGCCTACGCTGATGGATGAGAGAAGAGTTTCTATTGGTGGGATTGACGTGGCTCCATACATACAGAGCGGGCTACACCCAAAATTCCCTCTCTCCCACTGGAAACGTCGGCATTACTGCTACACCCCGGTGCAACGATGGTAGTGACTGTTACACCGTCGAATAGTTCTGCCCTGGCTAAACAAAAGCAATCTACATGCACCAGTGTAATTAAAACATTCTTGCTATTATTAGGCACATGGACCCGTGTACTTCTGAAACCGTGTATTCTATGCGATTTGGCTGTTTGTTGTTGTAGATGGGATAACCACAGTATTTTATTATCTGTCTCCATTGTTTGACGTCAGAGCGATGGTAAATAGCTCTTTTCTAAAAGTTTACTAACTACTAAAATCCCACATCCTGTGTTAAATACAATGTATCTTAACTATATTTACAATGAAGCTTGATTCTGCACTCTGCACTTATCCTGTGTGTGAATGTTTACCGTTGCTATGGCAACAAGTGACAGCTGACGTTAGCATTAGTTAGCTTAGCTCAATCTTCCGACGAACAATAACCTATAAAATTCTAATTCAACACATTTAAACAAAATCAACAACAGCTACCAACAGTTACAGTCCTTACAACCTTAGCTAATGTGTTGTCACGGGTCAGAGTGTCAAAATGAAAGTAATAACAGCTTAAATCCCTGAGGAACTACGCTAGCATTAGTGACGGTTGCATCCACTCATATGCAGTTACCTTACGTTACAGTTCAAACAGTATTACGAAGCACAATACAAACTATATAAACAAGTTATGTATTAAGGGTACACTACTGATAAAGACAGGTAAGAAGGTGCTTAGGTGACATTTACCCACCTGAAAGAATAAATGAAAACAAACGGTGATTTTGCTGGTCTTCAGTAGCTTTACTCTAGGTGTATCTGCAAACTGAAGAACCAACCGTTTATATACTCAGATTTGCTCTCGTGCCTTTGCTCAAATCAGTTCTGCTTTAAATTGAATGGGGGGTATCTGTATGGTATCTGTAGATACAAAATCGATATCATATGCATACAATAATGTCACAATTGAGTGGGCATCGCCACCTACTGCTTTGACATGTGTATTACATCACTTGGTAGTGGGTTTTGCGGTTTCGTGTGGATATCATATTTTTTTTATCACACCACTCGTGTAGACAAATTTTTTTTGGAAACTGGAGGCCGAAAAACCGTGTAGACAAATTTTTTTTGGAAACTGGAGGCCGAAAAACTTCGGTTTCAGAATTGATTTTCGCTATAGCTCCCCCGTGAACTACAGAACTTCCATGTTGCTTTGCAAGCGTACTAGGCTGATGAGTAGAATTTAAGAAACAGGCTAAATGACATGATGTTGCACACTCTTGTACAGTAGGTGGTGGTATGCACCTTTGAATTGTTTGCAATCCGCCAACCAAGAGAAGAAGAAAAAAAAATGCTTTGCAAGCTCTTATTCCGGTTGAGACTGGCTAATAGAGACATGTCTTACAGCTTACAGTTTAGGCCCCGCCCACCAGGTTCAACTTTTTACTCGCAAAGCTTTTTGACTTGCAAACGGAAAAAAATGACTCGCAAACAAAACTTTAGGATTTGCAAACAAAACTTTTGGATTTGCATTTTTTAATCAGTCATTTTTTGACTTGCAATAAAACATTTTTTGATTGCAATATTGATACTTTTGCTCTCAAATCTTGTTTTTGATTGCAAAACCTACTCTGTTTGATTGAATAATAAAGAAACAAATGTAGCTCCATTCCTTTGCTGTAACAGACACATGAAGCCAGTAGTGTTATGTATTTGATGTCTAAAAAGGGCTTATTTTTTAACATTTTTCATCTGAGGTTCCTCTGTATCATGAACTTGTATAATTCATCTGCCAGGTCAACATGGAAACTGCCCGCTTCTTCAAGTCTGACTTTGAGGAGAACGGCTCCATGGACAACGTCTGCCTTTTCCTCAACCTGGCCAATGACCCCACGTAAGATTCAGTCAGAAATGATCTCAAGAATGAAAACAGTGGTTGTACCAGTCAGTCTTTGTGTTTATATGTTTTTCTAAGTTATTGATTCTGACTGATTTTCTGTACACAGAATTAGGGATGCACCATATATATCAGGCCGATAAATTAATTAATGGGCCATTTTTATGATTATGCATTATTTGATAATTGAAATCCTAGCTGGTAAATAACACTGATAATATGAAGCCAGACTGCTTTCATTTACTTAACTTAAGAGCAGCATCTACACACCCGACATAGTGGATGGTGGTATGTGTACCTTTAAACTTTGTTTGAGCCACAGAAGAAGATAGTTCCAGAGGAAGACAACACGATTCAATCAATCAATCCTTCAATTTTATTTATAAAGCCCAATATCACAAATCACAATTTGCCTCACAGGGCTTCTGTGCCAAGGGTCTGATCTCAGACTACGTGACACAGGTTAGACACAACACTGAAGGACCTTCTCCATGGTGTAAGCATGTGCTAATTGGCAGCAGTAGCTTACATCCAACACCAAGCTTTTAAAAGGTTCAACTTTGTTGTACTTACAAATTATTATTTGTAATAATAATTGTTATTATTTAGTTGTTGTTTTTCTTTTATTAATAATAATGATTATAATTAAACTTTTTAGTAACCGCTAGCCATGTGATGCTGCAGTTAACAATTATTTGTATGTAGACACAGCCGCTTGTTTATCTAAGTTCAGTTTTCACCAGATGTAAGGCGGACCTGGTGATGTGCCCAATTATATGAGTCAGCAGTCACTGTTTGTCTCTGTTAGCAGAGACTTTACTCTACAGTTTAGTTTATGAACTGAACTAAGACACCAGAGAATTACACAGTAACACTGGGCTTCATCATCTCCCTCTGTCTTACCGTCAACAATAAATTTAATAGTGATTAAAAGTCTATTCATTATTTTCGTCTGTAGTGTAGTGTTCTAAGGGGGCAGGGGCTTTGAGGTTAGGCCATTTGACAATACTCCAGAAAATCTCCCTCTTTTGCATAGCCGAATGTTAGCAGGTATGGAAGAGTCAGAACTGTTCTTTGTTTTTGTTGTGTATTAAATCATTCACATTTTCTCACTACATCTTAGCCTTTCTTACTCTCAAGTGTACATAAACTACAGGTTATACACTTTTTAAAATACAAAAACTTGAAATTATCAGCCATGAGAAGGAGGTAAGTATAGGTTATCATATTGGTTGAAAAAGTCCATATCGGTGCATCCCTACACAGAATGTTATGTTTATTGGCTTCATATTCTCAAATGTAAAATGTATGAGCAGTTTCTCTAGTATAGATTTATAGAGTTAAATTTAGACCTGCTTTGTGTACAATAGAATAACCTACTTTTTCTGTGACCAATCAGCATCGAGCGCATCATCACCCCTCGCCTGGCACTGACTTCAGCAGAGTACCTGGCTTACCAGTGTGAGAAGCACGTTCTGGTCATTCTGACTGACATGAGCTCCTACGCTGAGGCTTTGAGAGAGGTACGACTACCATTTTTATGCCTCCGCGCTGGCGAAAGTCATGGCTGGAGGCACTGTGTCTCATTCATGAAAAGTGAGTAAATCTGTGTGTAGATTTGCACATAAAAGCCTACTCTACTAAAAACCTACTCCGGATTCAGGAACGCCGCGGGAAACTCAGATTTGATCGTAAACACGTGTGTATGATCATGAATGCCAATCCATCGTAAAGTGACAGCGCGCTCCCGGTAATCA
>NC_065524.1:3852995-3869389 GCF_006386435.1 Epinephelus moara
TCATGAACCTAATGTGGATCTTAAACCTGCTAATTGCCAACTAATTTAACTAAATGTGTTATATTTTTAATATTTTGTCATGTTTAGATTACGTGTTTCAAAGGCATCTGTGTATTGTGTACATAACAGAGCGCAATACGAATTAAAATTGTAATTTCCAATAGAGACAAGCAATATTTATGTGCTTTACTACATTTACACAAGCACTACGAGTGGTCAGGAGCAGGAGTAGATTTTGTTAGTAGCCACGAAAAGATCGGAGCTACTAAAACATTGATGAATGCGGACACGCATGTAAATTTCCGTCTGCGAACGGTTTACACACAAATTCCTTCTGCTCACGTTTCATGAATGAGACCCACTATGTTTACAAGTTGTCTGTCGGTCCATATGTCAATCTGTACATCCCATTCTTGTGAACAGGACAACTCAAGAATACCTCAAGGGAATTTCTTTAAATTTGGCACAAATGTCCACTTGGACTCAACGATGAAATGATTGGATTTTGGTGGTCATAGGTCAATGGTCAAGGTCAGTCTGGCCTTGTTTGTCTCATCCGAGTGAATGCGATATCTCAAGAATGTCTGATTAGATTTTTTTTTTTTTAAATACTTTATTAATTCATTTTCAGATGTGCAAAACAGAACATCAAGGTAAATAACTATGAAGCTTTATCTCTATCTTTATTCAAGAGAGTGGTCTATCAGTTTGAGAGCATTATTTATTGATTTCACGTTCAAAAACCCTGCCCTCGCACTCAAATAGCCTCTGCTTGCACTTGGATCTACTCTGTTTCTGCTCAAACTGTGTGCTCGCACTCAGATACCATGTTGCTTGCACTCAGATACCATGTTGCTCGCACTCAGATACCATGTTGCTCGCACAGATTTCCTGCTCGAGCTTCGGCTTTTCTCCTCGCACTCAAACTGAATAAAAAAATAAGTAAAAAAACTGAATCCAAGCATAAGCAGAGGCTATTTGAGTGCGAGGGCAGGGTTTTTGAACGTGAAATCAATAACTAATGCTCTCAAAGGTCAGTGTAACCTCACAAAATATGTCTTTGGCCATAATACAAGAATTCATATGCTTATTATGACAATACTTCACACAAATGCCTAAAAGGTTAAAATAATGAAGTGATGGCATTTTATATCCAACCACTGAAAGGTCAACTTTACTATGACATCATAATATTCTGCATATAACACTTTTCTGGCCATCATTTAATGTCATACCTGAGGAACAGAAGGGGAAATATTTGTTAAAATACTTTATTGATGACACTCATCTTCTGTGCTGTCGAGGGGACAATGGGTGTGAATCTTCCATGTTTTCACAGACATGGATGTAAACTCTAAGAGAAATTTGGCTGGTGCGTGGAGGTATACAACCTCAGGGCAGTAATTCTAGTTTCCCCACTGTCAGAAAATTTCATGAGATGACCCAAACAATGTGTCAGTTTTACTTTCTGATTTCACTACCCTGTCTGTGGCTCTTAGCCCAATTCTGTTGGTTCCTTCTGAAGATATACATCTGTACAGAAAAAACAGAACATCACCAGGCTTATGTAACCCTGAGTGTATTGCACATTGTACCAAACCCTGTACTGCATGACTCTACTATGGACTATATCTTGAACTATATCTGCCTTATTGTTGCTGTTCTGTTATCTTAATGTACAATTACCACAAGTCCAGTATATTCAGTATTATTTTCAGGGGGATATAGTACATAATCCTCTGAAGACTCCAGCAGCAGTTGAAGCGCCAAACTATGTGGCAACATGTTAATACAACGTAAACTCTCTGCAGCATCAGTACAAAGGTAATAGACTCACTAAAGTCTTGTGCTCCTTGCTGAAAGGACGGATAATGTGTCCTTCATTCTTGTAGGAAATACCTTAACTTCATTATTGTCCGCTAGGCTTTAAAAGGAAATGCCCCTCCTCTCTCCCTGCTACTGTCCTCTGTCTCCTTGTGGTGAGGAGTCAGGCCCTCTCAACTCACTCTTTTGTTGTCTCTGAAATAATCCTTTTATGTTGTACAGTTTGCTGTCTCAATATGCTGGCAGCACAATGCAGGTTTATAAATGGTGCTTGTGCATATGCGTTTTCCCTTCTTGCATTTGCTGTCCATAACCTTGGCACAAGAACGCTGCACCAATAGTCAGCTAAGACTCAGGCAGTTCGATGGGTATTTCAGCACCCACAAAGAGCCAGGAGGACATTAACATTTAACTTCAGTTCCCATTCAGGCGCGTGAAGGTTGAGTTTTGCATTGAATTTACAGTTCATAAGTGTTGAGCCTGCCCGTCAACCTTTGAATCCAAGCATGAATGGGATGCATTTTTTGCCTCTTGCTTTTAATTCACTTGACTTTGGGAACAAGGATTTGCTTTTGGTCATTTTTGTAGAGGGCCTGAAAACAGAATGGCAACATCTCCAACCAGCTGTTTGCCTCTTCTGAAAGATACTGAAGGAGTTAACATTACTTGCCTCTCAAACAGTGAATGCTTTTAGTCAGATTTCTTATCTTTGTTTATGTGGGAGAGTAAAAAAAAAACAAGTAAGATTAAGTCTTTCTTAAAATAAAACAATGCATATCTTTCTCTAGATACTGAAATGAATCATCCTTCCCTTTAACCCAAAGGTCTGTTGGGAAACACCAAGACTTTTGGACTTTAAAGCTACACTTATCTTTATTTTTCTGAATAGAATATAACTGGATGGAATTTGAAAGGTGTTACTTCTAGTGAATAAGGGACTGTTCTTTATTTATCAGAGCTGGGGTGTGTTTTCCTTGAGCCTCTCTGAGTGACTGGTGGAAAATGCATGACCCTCCCTCCACCATAAATTAGTTATCAGACGTTTAAAACTTACCCTTTGATGTTTGACAGTTAAAAGTTGAAGGTGAATTCCTGGAGTTTAAAAAAAGCCGCTTTTTTCACTCGTCACCAATGCTGGTTAGTTCATGCAAACTGTTCAGTTTTGGCAAAATTTTAAAGGAGACATAGAATAAAGTGATTTTGATGAATTGTCACTATTTAAAGCTCAGATTTGGTTATGTTTTTTGTTTTTTTCTGACTGAAGCGTTTGTTACACATAATGTGTCCAAAGACCTTAGGAAATTTGATAATCCAATGATAAATTCTGTTTTTAGAGTTTCTGGCTGTAATGGTGTGATTTTGGCAACTTTTAAAGAATACATGAAGGCATGTGTTCTTTAAAAATCTCTGGTAAAATTAATACAAAATACAACCATTTAAATTTGTATGCCCCTCTCCTAAGCCAAAATAAAAAACATAAGTTCCAACTTTGCGCTACTGTGTCCTAACTGGATGCCACGCAATCGAGTGTCGGCAACCAAATCTGTTTGATTACATTGTTTTCTATTGGACTATCATAACTGCACACAAGCAATGCTGCATGATGACACTGGATCACACTGTGTTACTGACTGGGTTACACCCATCAAAAAGTCCATTCTAGCATGCTGCATGTATGCAGTTCACAATGATAGAACTAGCATTTTCACCACTTTTCAAACAGTGCATCCTTTATTTCAGAGAGGAACAAAAGAAGAAAAAAGTTTTGATGGCTGAAACAATTGTCACTTGCTGATTTTTATTTTTTATTTTTTATTTTTTTAACCCTCGCTTGCTAGATAGGTTTGCTAATTAAACTACATACTAAGGTTAGCTTTGTAGTAGCTAGCTAAGAAAATAGCTAGCTAATTAACTCTGTGAGCTGGTTGAGAAATTATTTTCCTTTTAAAATGAAAGGGTTAATAAATATTTACTCAAGGGACTCATACATGATATCATGCTTAAAGACTGAGGCTAAAAGTCACTAATGTCACCACCTGATCCAGGTGGAAGACATTCAGAATTCAAAGAGGGTACACAGAGTGATTAAAAAAAGGACACTCACACATCCAAAAAAACAAACCCCATCCTGTCATCACCTACTTCCACACAGATTCAAATCCCATGGGTGGAAAACACTGCATGATGCTGTCTCACTTAACAAGTTCATGGAGTATAAACTTCCACAAACCAACGTAATAACAGCACAACACAGCTAATAATACTGTCTCCCTTGTGCTGGCTCATGTCATTCCTGAACAGGGCTTTTTCTACCCTATGATGTAACTTTCGATGTAACTTCAAGAGGGAACGTCCTTGGCTACTGCCTCTTGCTATTTGTTCCACACCCAGTGGAAGAAATGCCAGATTATTACTGTAGGTAGCAGGCTAGACTGCCGGGCATCCTAATGTGTTTTTGTTTTTTCGTCATGCCTCCATGTTACAGTTTCCGTGGCCAGAGGCATTTTGTTTTCTGGTTGTTCATATTCTCATATGTTCAAGATTGCCGTAAGGGAATTTCTTAAAGTAAATAATAATAAACATCCACTTGGGCTCATCGATGAACTGATTAGAATTTCATGGTCAAAGTTTGAGGTCACTATGACCTTTCATTCTTTTTTTTCTTTTTTTTTTTTTAAATTATTTTTTTTGGGCTTTTTTGCCTTTATTGTATAGGACAGAGTGAAAGGGGGTGAGAGAGAGAGAGAGCAGGGGGTGACATGCAGAAATGGTCGCAAGCCGGAGTTGAACCTACGACCGCTGCAGCGAGGCATTGCCTCTGTACATGGGGCGCCGGCACTATCCACTACGCTACCGACGCCCCATGACCGTTCATTCTTTTTTTTTTATTTCTTTCTTTTTTTAATTTTTTTTTTATTTAACAACATAAAACTTCAACAAAGACAATACATATCCTTACAACATAAACTTGCAATAAAACCACACATATCCAACAATATAGAACAAAACAAAACAACACATATCCAACGACACATAACTACAACAAAACAACACATACAGTTACACATAAAAATACGTGCATACCTCTCATCTTTGATACATGAACCAAAACTGTATGTCTTTTAACTCAAAAAAGTTTGCTCTATAGCAGCTAAAAAGTTCATTAAACTAGGCTATATTAAAGTTTTTGATATTGCCAAGAAGTCCCATCTCTTTATATCTGCACTGTTTCCCTTAGTTTTCAACATAATCTTTGTTAGCAAATAATGATGTTTAAGGTACATTATAAAATTTCTTAAAATAATCCTTTTTTGAGTTTTAAATATGAAGGCTTTTCCGAGCAGCACAATAGTATTTAACAGCATATTTTGTTCTTCTTAAAAACCCCAAATAATATTAATGGGGGATAATGATAAAACAAGTCCTTGCTCGGATAACCAAACTGCCAGCTGATACTAAAAGAGAGCAACGTCTGGACAATACCAAAATAAATGCATAATGTCTTCCTCCTCATCTCCACAAAATCTACAGGTATTGTCATCTGTTATTCTCCATATTTTAAGCATCTTTCTTGTTGCTCATATTTAATAGAAAATTTTTAAGTGAAAAACCCATAAAAGTTAAACAAGATGATTTATAAATGTTTCTAAAAAAGTTCAACCAAGAAAGCGGAGTATCAAAAATATTTTTCCAATACACTTGAAAATAATATGGGTGAGCTACTATTTTTTTTGGAAGACACAAAGAAATTATACATGTCAGAATTAATCTTCCCTTGCCCCAACCATTTACAATTCTTAATACATGGGCGGCAAACACCTAAATCTTCCTGAGATTTTCCAACCTTTAATTGCCAAGACGACGGAATTGCAGAGAGTAACTGCATATAGCTCAATTTTGAGCAAACATCCCCATATTTAGAAACTAACAATTCAAAAGTAAGAAATTCTCCTTCACTATTCACTAAATCATTAACAAAATAAATATAATTATCTAAAAATATTTGCCAATTAACAGGCTTTCTCTCTATACAGATATTTTCATTTAGCCATAACATCTGTTGTCTGATCTCTGATGAATTATTTGGCAGAAAAAACTGAAATTGAAGCCACAGAGACAGTGAATTTCTAAAAAAGATAGAAAGATTAGGAAAAAAAGTACTTAAGCGTACCATTGAGGCAGGGCATAATTGAAAGAATGGATATAATTTTCCAATCGATGGACCGCACTGAGCTAGAAATAGCTTGGATGAAAACCATTCATGATTATTATATAATCGTTGTATCCATGCAGCTTTTAAAGTAAAATCAAGTGCTGAAAGACTTTTTAATCCCAGGCCTCTATTCTCACGCTTATTATACAAATAATTGCGTTTAATTTTGTCAGTTTTGCGGCTCCAAATGAAATTAAAAATTCTTTTTTCCATACATTTTTAAAAAAAGTTGCATCAGGAGAAGGCAGAACCTGGAAAAGATAAGTAAATTGTTAAAGTATCAGTGAATTAATTACAGTAATTTTTCCATAAATAGAGAGATATTTACCTCTCCAAGCCTGGAGAATTCTGTCCACTTTTTTAAGCTTTAGATCAAAATTAATTTTCACAAGAAGGTTTTTATCGGCTGGTATATATATTCCTAATAGGTTCACAGGGCTATCAGAGCATTTTATAGGGACCCTACAGGAAACTTGAAAATCTGTTTTCTTCAAAGATCCAATTTTAAGGATAGAGCATTTCTCATAATTTGGTTTCAATCCTGATAAAGAGGCATTTTTTGCCTTTAATGGACAGGACAGTAAAGTGTGAAAGGGAGAGAGAGAGAGGGGATGACATGCAGCAAAGGGCCACAGGCTGGAATTCGAACCCGGGCCGCTGCGGCAACAGCCTTGTACATGGGGCGCCTGCTCTACCACTAAGCCACTGACGCCGACGCCCCCCCCCAAAAAAAAGAAGAAGATCTAATTCTAAAATAAGAACGACAATCCGCTTTTACATGAAAGGAAGCATCATCCAGTCATTTCTGATTCTTATAGCCAGCATTTCCATTGAAAGAATGAATAAATATGCTGATAAAGGGCAGCCTTGTCTAACACCTTTAGAAAGTATAATTGTATCAGAAATGTGTCCATTATTTATAATTCTACTACAAGGATTTTGATATAGCACATGGACCCATTTAATAAAGGTCTCACCTAAATTATAGATTTGCAAACATTGATAAATAAACTTCCACTTGATCATATCAAAAGCCTTCTCAAAATCAGCTATGAATATTAGACCAGGCAAATTTTCCTTGTCATAATATTCCATTATTTCAAGGAGACGTCTAATACTATCACCTATAAAACGGCCTTTCAAAAAACCTGTTTGATTAGGATTTATTAATGTTTGAATAACTTTTTTTTTAATCTAAGTGCCAAGCATTTAGCCAAAATGTGTGCGTCGCAACACAGAAGTGTGAGGGGTCAACAGTTCTTTAATTTAACAGGATCTTTTGCCTGGCCTTCTGCATCGTGTTTTAGTAATAAGGATCTTTTGCCTGGCCTTCTGCATCGTGTTTTAGTAATAAGGAAATTAAACCTTCTTTCTGAGAATTAGACTGATGACCAACATCTAAAGAAAAGTTATAACAGGCAAGCAAATGATCCGTAATTTTAGTAAAAAATAGTTCTATAGACTTCGACTGGCATTGGATCTAGTCCTGGTGATTTTCCATTTTGAAATGAACATATAGCATCATATACTGTAACTCTTCCTCATTAATTGGGCCTTCACATAATATCTGTTGCGCATTAGTAAGTTTTGGATAAGGGCACAATTTCATATACTTAAGCAAAGAAAAATTTGTAGACTGCAGTGTGTCATCATTAAAAATTCCTGTATAATACTCCATTAATGTTTTAATTATGTAATTTGTAGATGTAGTAATCGCTCCATCATTGTTGTTTTGAAGTTGCAAAAAATATTTATTACATTTTTCACCATACTCCATCCATGTTGCCTTACTTCTGTATATAATTCCCTTAATTTTACTTTGATAGAACCTCTCTAATTCTTTTTCTTTGTCATCTAGTAATTGCAGATCTTGGTCAATACAATCAGATCTATTTTCATCCAAGCGATTTCTAATATTTTGCACATCATCTAACAAATTTTTTTCTCTGTTTCAGGTTTGTTTATACTTCCATGCAGAATATTTTATAGCATGACCTCGAAATGCACATTTATATGTATCCCACACAATGTGTGGATTTGCTGAACCAGTATTAAAGGAAAAAAATTCCAGGATAAATTGTGTTGTTTTAAGAATAAATGTCTCATCTTCCAGTAATGATTGATTAAACTTCCAATAACCTCTACCCCTGTTCGCATTCACAAAATTAAGTTTTAATATAATAAGATGATGGTCGGAATGAAATCTTTCAGCTATCGTTACTTGGCTAGTATTTGCAGTTAAAGAGAAAGAAATAAGAAAAAAAATCTATTCTACTAGCAGATGCATTCCTTCGCCAAGTATATCTAATTAGATCTGGATTCTTTATCCTCCAGATATCTACTAAGTCCATAGCGGACATCATAGATGTAAGGGCATATCGCTTTTGACCTTGATAGTCTCCTCCTCCACCAGCTCTATCCTTGGAAGGTTGGAGAGCAATATTATGGTCTCCTGTTTGAATTACAGGAATATCATAATGCTGAATCATACCGTATAAATTCTCAAAAAAAAAAAATAGGATCATTATTATTTGGAGCATATACATTAACCAAGCAAAAACATTTTTTTTCAAGTTCAATATCTAAAATGATTATTCGACCATCCATATCACATTCTATCTTATGCACACAAAAATCTAGATGCTCTTTAAACAAAACCAAAATTCCTCTTTGATTTCTCAAACCATTTCCATCTTTCTTCATCTTCCTGAGTGGAGTGGAGTGTGTTTCTTGTAGACCAGGGGTAGGCAACCTGTGGCTCCGGAGCCACATGTGGCTCTTTAGCCCCTGTCCAGTGGCTACTTGAGCCTTTGAGAAAAGAAGTCTATGGAAATTCATTCTATGAATCCAAATGTTGCTGAACCTCGATAGCAGTGGCTGGTTAGCTATGGATGCCAAATCCAAAAAAGTAAATTGAATAAAATAGAGAATGTAGTAGTGCGTGGACAGATTTGTTTGCTCTCACTGCCAGCTCTGCAAAATTTAAGTACCAGATAATTATTAATAGTGCCCTGCACAGTGTCCACCTTGTGGTAAAACATATTAACAAATGCTTATTTAGACCATAAGTATACGCTAATTTAGACTTAATAGGCTATTTACCTTGATTATAAGGCTCAAACATGTTTTGCGGCTCCACACAGATTTTTTCAAATTATTTTTGGTCAAAAATGGCTCTTTTAATGGCAGAGGTTGCAGACCCCTGTTGTAGACATATCAAACTCTTTTTTGTCAGCTAACCAGGTAAATATTTCAATCCTTTTCATATCATTTGCCAATCCATTGCAATTATAGCTGGCAATACATAGGGAATCAATACTTATCATGACTTAAGGATAAAAATAAATAAATAAAATAATATATCTGCAAATACAGCTTTATTACTAATCTTAGAGGCTCACCCCACACTTGTGTATCAATGTATGCACAAGCAAACACAGGACAACGACAAAAAAAAAACAAAACAACATATAGCATTAGCTTACGTTAAAAGACTACCAGCAGGCCAAGTCAGTGGCAAAAAAAGAAAAAGAAAATATACAAAGGGAGATAATTATAGATCTATATCTTATGTCTCATTCCGCTCATCAATGTCCTGCATCAGCATCATCAGCTGGTAAAAAAAAGCCAGGGTGTAACAGTTTTGTCTTTATATAGCTCACCGTCAATATATAGCTTGTCAGGAACAAGCCTTACCCTGCCTTTTCCTTTTTTCTTCGTTTTCTCCTTTCGGAAAATGGGAAGCAGTGCTCTCCTCCTGTCCACAATCTTGGTTGGAAACTGCTGACTGATGCCAAAAGGTTTCCCTTTCAGTGTTGGGCCCAGACTGAAGACCATATCTCTCTGTTTATAGTGCTCAAAGCACACAATGACCCCTCTGGGTTTAGGCTGCATCACCACCTCTGTGAATAGGGGATTACCCGCCGAGGCTGGGGATCTCCGTGCGCCCAGCCTGTGCGCTCTATGGAAGGTGATCTTCCGGACAGTTTCTCTGCTCATCCCCAGCGTATCCGTGAAAAAGTTTCTGAGCGCTTCCTCAGCAGTCTCTTCCTTCTTCTCAGGGATCCCAGTGAAGATCAAATTATCTTGCACTGAGCGTGTCGTCATCTCCAACATCTTTTCTTTCATCTTGATATTTTCTCTGGAGATGTGGTTAACTGACGTCTCCAACTTCTTAACTTTTCCTCTCATAACTTCCACATCGTCGCGGGTTTGCTGTAGTAAATCCACAGTAGTTTGCACAGTGACTTTTAGATCCTTTATGTCATTTGCCAAAATGTCCAGCTTGTCAAGCTTCTTTAATTTCTCATCGATGCCGATCAGAATTTCCTCCATATTAATAGGTTTCATTTGTGGCAGGGCAAAAAGCGCAGATGAGTCCTCTGGACTACTATCAAAGTCCCAAATTGCGCGGTTAGAAGGTGGTTCAAGTCTGTTCCGGTTTGAATTAAATGACCTGGGCGTGCTTGTTGAATGACCAGACGCCATCAAACAAAGGGACAGACAATCCGGATTAAAATAACGCCGCCAGAAGATTGTATAGTCTCTCTTTTTGGTTTTTTTTACATTGAACAACGTCAAAAAGTGTCCGGAATCAGATCAGGGAGTTTAAATATGAATGACACCTTAGATCTCCTGTATTTTAAAAAGTTTGCCACCCGACGTTACCTGCTGGCACACTCACTCACGCATGCGCACCATCATGCGTGGAGATCTTTCATTCTTCTCATTCTCGTTAATGTGTTTTCTTAAGGGCACCTCAAAGGATTTTTTTCAAATTTGGCACTAACGTCCAGTTTGACTTAAAAATGAACTGATTAGAATTTGGTGGTCAAGGGTCAAGGTCACTGTGACCTCAAAAACATTTTATGTCCACAACTCAAGAATTCATACACTAATTATGACAAAATGTCACTCAAATGTCTTAAAGGATATAATGATTAAGTGATGATATTTTATGTCTAAAAGGTCAAAGGTCAACTTAACTGTGACATCACAATATTCTGCAAAATATTCTCCATTACTCAATGTCATATCTCAGGACCAGAGGGGGAGACATTTGGTCAGATGCTGAATCAATGACACTCATCTTGAAACTGTACTGATTGCATAGATCTTCTGTGCTTGTCAGGGGGAAGGTGAATGAAGCATCTGTGTTTTCACAGACATGGATGTAAACAGAAAGTGCAACGTGACTGGTTTGCAGAGGCATACAGCCACAAGATGGTAGTTCCATCCCCCCCCCCCCCCCGTACACACACACAGTTAGAGACTAGTTGGTGAACATGGTGAAACATAAGCAGCTGAAAAGCCGATATTCTCAGAAGTTGATGCAGACAGAAACTGAGCTAAAAGGGGAGTGAATGTTAGACTTAAGTTCATCAGGTTGACACAAACATGACTCCAAAGAATGATATGATTAACATGTTGTCAACTTCATAAAAATATAAAGAGAAATTAAATGTAATTTATAACAACCTCCTTTCTTTTATCTTATTCTTTTTACAGCTCTCATGTCGCCCTCTAAATCACCATTTACTCCTCACCTTTAGGTCTCTGCTGCCCGAGAGGAGGTGCCCGGCCGTAGAGGCTTTCCTGGCTACATGTACACTGATTTGGCCACCATCTACGAACGCGCCGGCCGAGTAGAGGGCAGAAATGGCTCCATCACCCAGATCCCTATTCTCACCATGCCCAATGATGGTGAGAGCAGCAACAATAGAACAAAAGCTTTCTTTGCTTTTACTGGGACCACAATTACATCTTCAAAATTGTCAGCCTTGTAGGGAATGTAGATCTGGTGTTCTGCAGTCATGCAGATTGTACTTTTTTGTATTTTCTGTCCTTAAATGCTGTCTCCTAAATCTCTTGGAAAGTCATTGTTTGAATTACTGCATCTCAAATGGACTGAGGAGACATTTTTGATGCCTGCAGTTACTATAGCAACATGTATGAAGGGCCTACTCCTATCTAGTTGAACAAGAGTCCCCCATTACAGCATCACAGGGATGTGATTGTGTCGGCTTTTACTAAACACTGCTGGTGTTCCCAAGGGCTCTCGGGCTCTTGATTTAGGGTAAAGGTCTTTAAAATTGGAAGCTCACAGAAATCTGCTCTATTTCTGTCATATGTATGACATGATTTTAATGCCTGCAAATCAGTGAATGATTTGAACTGTGTCTCTGTTGTAGATGTTTTTTTACTGTGAATGTAAACTCAACTAAAGCTAATATATTGTGTTTACATTAACTGTACTGATTTATTTATCACATACATGATTATGTGGGGGATATGATGTAGGGCTGCATGATATTGGAAAAAACTGACATTGCGATTTAAAAAAAAAAAAAAAATCAGTATATATTGCAATATTAAAAAATACAAGAAATAGTGGCGGGGCTTTTACTCACCACAACTGCAGAGGCTACCAGCTTCATTTGAAACAGACTACATTATAAAAGGCCGTTATTTATCGTTCCCTCTGTATCTTTATATTTTTACTTTTTATCCGCTCCCTTTGCCTTGATAAAGTTAATGCATGGCGCCGTCATTTCAAACTCAACACTTCCTGAACTTGTTTCAAATTAAAAGCCCCTTATGACCTCGGCTGAGAGAATCCCTCCATTTTCTAAATCGGCTTTTATTGTGAATCATTTGTAGGAACTTTTTGTGGAGAAATCAGTGACTTTTATGTTTACGTACGGTACTTCAAATGTAGCTCCTGCCATCTGCTGGCGTTTTTTAGGTGACTACAACAACATTTCGGCTGGCACATGACACACAGTGACTCAAATGATAATAAAAGTAATAAAAATAGGACAAGAATAACCCGATGACATCAGACACGTCGTGAAAGACGACCGGGGATAATTGGTGTGTACCATCATGTAGTGTGTCATGTCTGTTGGCCAAGTCACAGCACGATTTTATGACTCCACAATCGTGTAATGTGACATAGTGACTTTCAGAACGGGCAGAAAAGTCGTGTAGTGTGTACCAGGCATAAATCCTCCTTTACTGTTTCTCCCTCTTGCATGTCGCTCATTTTCAGTGTGTGACTGCAGCGTTTTTTTGTGCCTCTAACAGACATCACCCATCCAATCCCTGATCTGACTGGATACATCACAGAGGGTCAGGTCTATGTTGACAGACAGCTGCACAACAGACAGGTATTCATTTCTCTAAAATATTCATCCAACCCAGGGCAAAGTGCTGGTACTTGTTAAGTGAGATGGTTTCAGTGTTAGCTTTAAATGAACATGCCATGTGTTGTAGTGGTCATTTTTGTGTGTATTTGCATATATAAATTAGCAATTACTGATCAAATGCTTACGTGTGTGGTTTTGGCAATCTAACCAGGTGACAAGAACCTGTTGTGTGTATGAAAACTGAGGCATCACTAAATTCAACCACATTAAGATGCTTGACAATTCAATTGTAAACCATCTTCAGAAAGTATGAAACACTGGTCAGATTGGTTATGAGGTGTAGTATAATGATTGTGGCATTAACTGTTACATACAACAAATCCAAAAGGAGGTAGGAATGAAAGGATATTGACTTTTAAACATAATTTGACTCCATAAAGAGTGACAGGAGAGTGTGCTTATATTGGCTGAAGGAAACCCCTTTTCGACCAACATGGAACCGGTTCCATTCTGGTACCCGCACTTAATTTTAAATCGTTCTGAGCATTTCGACCAAAATAAATTGGGTGTTGGGTTCATGTCTCTGTCACCCCTGATGACTTTGCACCCCTGTATTCTACAGGTTAGAAAGAGAGAAAGAAGAAAGCAACAATAGAGAAGTCAAGTGGAAAAAAGAGTGTGCAGTGGTCTCATTAGTAGTTGGTCCATGCCACAAATATCTGTAATAACAGAACAAAAGTTTGCAGGTAATCAGTGTAATCTGCAAGTTTTTTTTTTTTTTTTTTTTTTTACAACTGTTTACTTCTGTTGTGCATTGTGCAACACCATTAATTACAATGGTGTTGTGCAAAACTGGTGGAAACTTAGGCTGGTTTGCTGAATACCACCAAGGTTCCTAGAATCCTGAAGGGAACCGCTTCAGGAACCAGAGCTTATTTGATGGAATAAAAGAAAGAGAGATGTGTATATGCAGATATATTTCTGCCAACCTCACAATGAGGTGTGCCTCACAGACTGAAAATGATTAAAATACAACATGCATTTCAGTTTCATGTCTTTCCTTCAGTCCATCTAAGCACATTCTCCCTGTCACTGTTTATGGAGTCAAATTGTGTCAGTATCCTTTCATTCCTACCCCAAGTATTTGCTGTAAGTGGCAATTAACGTTATACTCATTATACTACACCCTGTAACCAGGCTGATTCCTGGACAGAACTCACGATTGTGTATAATCCAGTTAGGGGAGAAAGGTCAGCTGACATACCTTGACATTCAGATCAACCTCCGATGTGGATTTTACCTGTGTCACTGTGTAATACTGAGTTGGGTAACAGTTGCAATTGCCTGTGATTTCAATTCACACGATCCCAGAACTATGTTGCATGCAAGACTTGTCTCAACATGAGATTGTGCACTATTGCAGTGCAGTGGAAAGGTCTGTCCAAATCTGTTGCCACCCTGACAGTTAGAGAAACAAAATAAAACTGGGTTGTATAATTGTTTTTTTTCTAATCAGAATTTGTTAAATACAGTGCTGGATGAACAAAGTGTTTCCGAGTAATATTTTGCACAAAGCACAGGGTTTTCTGACTTGTGCACAACTCAACCTTGGTCAAAATTCTCCATTCATTATACCATGAAGCATGTTAGCCTATGCCGAGTTTACACCATGCGACTTTGGAAGTTGTTGAACCAACTGGTGTCAGAGGTCCAGACATTACAAGCTCTTTCACCAGGAGAGGTGCCTGATGAGTATGTCAAGTGATGTGTGGGTTGACCCACAACATAGGGCAGGTGCTTACTGAAAAGTCAGAAAGTGACAAAGCAGCGTTCTGAGTAAGTTATTAGAATAGAATAGAATAGAATAGAATAGAATAGAATTATATTAATCCCCAAAGGGAAATTCAACTGTCCAGGAGCTTATAAAAACAACGACAACCATACTTACCCTCATCATCAGTGGTATTAATTAAAATAGACACAAAATAAGTTAAAATAAGTGCATAAATAGAAATTAAAGATCAAATTAAAATTAAAATAAGATTGCCTATTCCACAGTCCAGTCCAGTTGTGGCTAATGTGATTTGTGCGAATGTATGTGTGACTAGATTCAGGAGGTGTTAAACAGTCTTATTACGGTGGGGACAAGGGATCTCTTGAAACACTCTGTTCTGCAACGCAGTGAGATGAGTAGACTGCTGCAGCTGCTCCTCTGTCACTCTAGGAGGCTGTGGAGAGGGTGTCTGCTATTGTCCGTTATAGCTTTCAGTTAGGCTATTAGGCTAATAGCTTACTGAAGCACTGCGTGCAATAGTCCACCTTCCACCTTCTCTTCCCCTCTCTATAGCCCCTTTTAAGCTGCCTTTTCACAGCAGGAATTTTACGCCATTATGCTGCCTTGCTGTTCTTTATAAATGGTACAATCGCCGAAATGAGGGAACAGAGACTTCTCTCACCTTTAAGCTGGCGTTGAAAGTAGTAACAGCACCCAAAAAACGTATGTATAAACGGGACAGCAAGCAGGACGGGTTAATGGGTGGCACAGGTTTGACTTTTGACAGCCTGTTATGTTTGTGACGCACTGCTGGTAGATTTAAAAAGTAGCTGATAGAAGTTAACATTTAACTCAAAGGCTAAACGTCCACAAATTAGGAAAACACTGATATCCAGGATCTTCAAGCAGAGGACAAGATTAGTGGCCATATAACAGGGACAATAAATTATTGTGGTTAACATTTAATGACGTTGTTTATAAAGCGCTGCCAATGCGTATGTTACATGTCACACAAGAGGCCAACACTGTTGTGTTGTGTGCTGACATGCTGTCTAAAATCAAACACTGGAACAGAATGATGCCACCGTTGTTTGGTTCTGTGTAAAAACGCCAAGGAGACATAAAGAGACTTCGTAGCGTCTCTATAGTGCGCATGCGCCCGCGCGTACAGCCTGTTGCAGTCGCTCCTGCTTGTTTTCTCGGTTTTCTTACTTTTTTGCTTTATTAAGTTTGGTATTTGTGCTGGCTTTTTGTGATTGTCATTTTGAAACTGCGCCCTCTCAAAACATGCTGATTGAGAGAGTTGTACTCGTTTTCCTCACCCTGGAATTACTTATTTCATTCGGACCCGGCACCATTGCGCAACAACTTCATGGCCGCATTGTTTACTCCAGAGATCAGCTGATTGCGCTGAGGCCGGCCGGCTTGGCGGCCG
>NC_065524.1:3876514-3878173 GCF_006386435.1 Epinephelus moara
AATCTTGATCAAATGTTACTCCGAGGTTTCTTACGGTAGTGCTAGAGGCCAGAGCAATGCCATCTGGAGAAACTATGTCATCAGATAAAGAGTCTCTGAGTTGTTTGGGGCCAAGAACAATAACTTCAGTTTTGTCTGAATTTAACATCAGGAAATTGGTGCTCATCCAGGGGTCCGTTTCACAAAGCAGGTTTAGTGAAAACTCAAAGTCTGTTAACCCTGAAATGAGGGAAACTCTGAGTTTTCCGTTTCAAAAAGAGAGGTAACTCAAACCAGAGAAAGAGGGGTAACTCTAGCCTGTTTCAGAGAGAGAGGTAACTTAAGCTCTCGGTCAGTTACCATAGTAACAGACTCTATGAACCTAACCTGGTCGGGACCAGGTTTTTCTCAATGAACCTCGAGTTTCTCTCTGTCTCCGCCCTCTTTCAGAGCCACACACTCCATTTGATTTCCTCATTCAGTCAGCAGGCGAGTTTTGGCGTAGCCTAGTTCTGCCGCCTGGCATTTTAAAAAATCATTAAAGAAATCAGAGTCAGTATATTAGAAGTCTATTAGGCACAGTAGGTGGCGACTTTTTTCACGAACATGGCATGTCCTTTTGATAACGATCCCGTGGATGAAGGTGCAGCATTACTGCACAGAGAATTAAATATTCGTCGGGAGATGGTTATCAGACCGCGCATAGATGTTTTAGCATTTCCACACAATTATGTTTTTGAGCGGTACCGTTTCACGTCGTCATCTACATACACAACCTAATCCATCCTTACATTTGCAACATTACCAATCGTAGTCATGCTCTCACATCCCAGCAGATATTGTGTGTTGCGCTGCGTTTCTTTGCAAATGGAAGTTTTTTGTACAATGTCGGAGACGCTGAGCACTTGAGTAAGGCAACTGTATGCAGGGCGGTCAGAAAAGTGTGCTCGTTTTACGGGCATCTGCCTTCTTTCTGTTGGCGGAGTAGAAGTCTGTGTTAGTTTAAATAGGCTTAATTATTTAACAGAACATGATGTAGATGAGAAGACATGTGTGTGAAAACAGCATTATGTTGGGGATAAAACAACTGCACAGTCAAACAGCCACTTAATATTTACTTTACAATGTAAAACATGATCAAAATGAGGTACCCCCATGAGATTATGCCGAGGTCTTACCTGTTTGAACAATGTTTTTATATTTCATCCTAAACTGCTGCCAAGTGCGCTTCTCCCCCGCGGGATTGCACCTAAATGAAATAAATTAATAGGCTACCATTCAAGCAGTTTTCCCCTGTAATATTATTGTGATTGCAAAGGACTACATTTAAACTTACGCATTGACCCGAGCAGCAATGTTCTCCCACGCCGTCTCCCTCTCTTTTGCAGCTGCAGTGGTGTTGAACTTCTTTTTGAAAACGTGTTCAAACTCGCTGTATGAGCGCATTAAGATTTGTAATTCTAGTGGGGTGAAAAACGCAGCCCTCCCCGTCCCCATTGCCATGGTGACTCGTCGAATCGGGGCTCCATTGATGCTGGCTTTTTATAGTTGTGGCGCACGCGCTTAACTCCAGGTGAAACTACTCCGAGTTGATTAAACTGATTCAAATCAGCTGTTCTGGAACCGGAAACTCAGAGTTTCCTATCTCAGAGTAGATCAACTCAGAGTTAAGGATTAGAC
>NC_065524.1:3878918-3901274 GCF_006386435.1 Epinephelus moara
CCAGATTAAATGAGATTCTTCCAGTTTGGTTAATCGCCAATTCCTTTCAAATTTTCGCGATATTTGTTTTAACTTACGGGTTTGAGAGTTATACCAAGGAGTGAACTTTCTTTGCTTTGTTAACTTCTTTTTAAGAGGAGCTACAGAGTCGAGTGTTGTTCGCAGTGAGCCTACAGCGCTATCGACAAAATGATCAGTTTGGGAGAGGTTAAAGTTGGTACGGGAAACCTCTGTTACTGAAGGACTTGGTATTGAATTTAACGACAGAGTAATCATTTCCTTAAATTTTGCGACAGTACTATCTGATAAACATCTAGTATAGTAACTGTTGCTGAGTGGGGTGTAATCGAGTAAAAAGAAATCAAAAGTAATCAGATAATGATCCGATAGCGAGGGATTCTGTGGAAAGACTGTTAGGTTATCAATTTCAATTCCATACATCAGAACTAGATCGAGGGTATGGTTAAAACAATGAGTGGGTTCATGTACACCCTGACTGAAGCCAATGGAGTCTAATAATGAGATAAACGCGGAAGCCAGGGAGTCCACATAATTATGACAAAGTGTATAGATGTCTCCACTGAGAAAAAAACAGTTTCTGTCATTACATTGTTTTTGTAACCTCTTAAGCTGCAATAAAATAGTTTTTTATTGGCAAAGTTTACATTTTGCATTATCAATGCGTATAATCAGACAATCTGATACTTGTGTTTCAGATCTACCCACCCATCAATGTGTTGCCCTCACTGTCCCGTCTGATGAAGTCGGCCATCGGTGAGGGGATGACCAGGAAGGACCACGCTGACGTTTCAAACCAGCTGGTAACAAATCTCATCTGTTGTAAGCCTGTCTCTGTAAACTGACTGAATGTTTTCCCCTCTGAATAAAAGTGTGCTAAATAACTAACAGCACTGACAAGGATCTTATACTGTGAGGGAAGTAATAATATTCATCAAGACCACATGACATCACAGTGTTTTCACGCTGCCATATTTGTGTCCGCTCACAGCAGTCAGGTCACAGGTCACAGCGTTGTCACGTTACCAAAACAAGTAGAGTAGGAGGAAAATCAGCGAGAGACCGAAAATGTATGTTACTTGAAGGATGCAAGGAATATGTTGTGCTGTTGGCTGTGATACTAGTCGACAAAGAAACCCCGGACTGCAGTTTTATTCCATCCCAAAGGATGTAGACCGGCGGAATAAATGGTTGGCTGCGATAAGAAGAGACCACTGGCAGCCAACAGCTAACGTTAACTCCAGGTTGTGCAGTCAACACTTCGTGTCCGCTAAGTCCTCAACTCTATCTAATTTTTATTTTAGTCTTTGAAAACCCCTTACAAAACACGCGAAACATGATTAACTTCAGATGCCATATGATTAACGCCGAAAGCCCGACACTACGTTACCTAACATGATGTTAGCTACCTCAATGGAGATTCACATTGTCTTATGCTAACGTTAGCTAACGTTATCTGATTACGGTACACTCAAAAGCTTGTGGTTTGAGCTGATGTCAGTCACTAATTAACTATTACTCATACCTACTCTTGTCGTGGTGTGGGTCCTTAAATATAATACACACTCACCGGCCACTTCTTTAGGTAACACTTGTGCGGTCTAATGCAATCCAATCCAATGGTTATGTCATAAATGCTATTTTTACGAAGCTTATACATTTTGGGTTTTTGTTGACATTGTCAAAAAGGTGATAATTATACATTATGTTTATTATAGAGGTCATAGTGGATGGTGCTGGTGTACTGGAGTGCATTATATTGTGCGGTGTTCTCATAATTTTGCCCAATCCATTAACATATATTGAGGGGGACAAAATATTAGGAACACTTTAATATATTACACTCCAGTACGCCAGCACCACCCAGTACAACCTTAATGATAAACATAAAGTTTAATTATCACCTTTCTGACAATGTCAACAAAAACTGAAAATGTTAAAAGCTTCATAAAGTAGAATGTATGACAGAGTTATTGGATTAGATTGCACGGGTGGACCTAATGAAGTGGCGGACGGACACACACACACACAGCGTGTTGCAGAGGTTAGCGGACAAAATACTGTTGAGGGTACTAAATATGGGTCGCAACCAATAATAGAAATTTTTAACAAATATCGTTGTCTCTCCGTCTCGTTTAAGTGTGAGGTGTGTACTGCCATAGCGAAACTTAGGGGTACGGTCAAATCGGACACAAAAATGGCGGCAGTCTCGTCGACGTGACGTCACTGGTACCCATGAATACAGACATTTGATGACAGTTCATTTTAACCATCTTATGATTTGTCATCATACTTAATAATTATGTCTGTCCTTGTCTCCAGTATGCCTGTTATGCCATTGGTAAGGATGTCCAGGCTATGAAGGCTGTGGTGGGAGAAGAGGCCCTTACCTCTGATGACCTGCTCTATCTTGAGTTCCTACAGAAGTTTGAGAAGAACTTCATTGCTCAGGGTAAGAAGATGCTAAAGGAACAATTTACACATTTGTAACCTTGTTTCCATGAATTAGCTACAGAGGTACAGAGGGTGGCAACCACAGCTAATATGTTTCATCTGCCCCTTCACAAAGGCAGCTATTATTCACTCCCTGTTTGTTAGCAGATTAATCAATTGACAGAAAATTAATCATCAGCTATTTTTAGAAATGATTAATCATGGCATTTTAAGCAAAATGCTTCATGCTTCTCAAATGTGAGAGTTTGCTGCTTTTCTGGGTTACTGGCTTTTGTCTGTTGGTCAGAAAAAGCTTGCAGTCTGATTGAAGACGTCAGCTTGATTTCCAGAAACTTCTGATGGGCATTTTTTTACCATATTTGAATCATTTTAAAGACTAAATGATTGAATGTAGATACATTGATAATGTAAACAGTTAGTTGCAATTGTAAGGTATTGGTACCTGTCAGTGTTTGCAAACAAGCAAACTGACTTCTTTATGTAGGCAGATGTGTGAAAGAGCTTGTGCTCTCTCCACACGCAGCCCAAACAGTGAGTTCACTACTCACTACTCACCTCATGCGAAAGTTGAGGTGTTTTATTCAGGCAGTGTAGGACCAAGACGAAACTGATTTAGTACTTAGTAATAATATAATATTCCTCTCTGGAACTGATTGGACTGTTCACAAAGTCAGCAGTAAAACTGTCATTTATGCAGAACATATTGTTCAGCATGGGGAAAAGTGATGTGAGCAAACAGAACTTTTACTTCACAATGTTTATTAAGGAAATTCAGTAGTGGGAATGAGGACAGTGCAAGTGGGCTCTTGTGACTTGAAGTATGTCACTGTCGGTATTTCACAGTCTTTTCATAAAAATAGGCAGTTTGTGCAGTAGCAAGGTGCAAATACTTTTGAAATTGTTGCTACATGACCAGAAAAAAACAGAGGAAAAGGACTGGGGCTTTCGCTTTTGCTCAAGAGATAGAAAACCTACAACTACCAGAACGCAGTGTGTTTACCAGACCAATAAAGGCTCCTGCTGGTGGGTCACATAATGCGAGCTTTGCCATTTTGACACAGGAAACAATATGGCAGCTGTCTGGTAACAGACAATCTCAAATTACAATTAAACAGCACACTAAAATATGTTTCTGGAAACATTTGAGGAGAGAAATAGGCAACACATTAACAGAATATTTCATATTTGATCAGGACTGCTTAGTTTTACAGTTTGATCTGAGTTTAAGAGAAAGGGGTGGGTCTCTTGCTTGACCCGCCTCTATATTCTTTGTGTGTGTGTGTGTGTGTGTGTGTGTGTGTGTGTGTGTGTGTGTGTGTGCGCGCGCGCGTCTTGCATAGTCTAGACCTCCTTTATTACTTACTTACTGACTTTGACTGCCTGTACTACACATTATGCGACCTGCTGTTGTTCCTGTTTCAAGTAAATCCACAGTAGCCTTTACATGTTTAATTATCTCATAGAAATCAGATCAAAATAGATGTTTGGTCTGAAGTAATGCTGAAACTAACCAACAGTAGGATTTTTTGCTCATCCATTACAGACAGTATATTGCTTTGAAAGATGATGGTTGATGTGGCATTCACATTGTATTTTGTGTTTTATGTTTGTCCCTGGGAAATGTTGATTTGTGTATGTTTCTTCTTTGTAGCTAAAGAATAGCTGACCTTTTCTTTCTACAAGGGGTGACTAAACAAAGCTCAGTGTTGTAATGGTTTAATTGTCTTGGTAGACACCGTACATCCACAGCTGTATTTCCTCCTTTGAACACTGATGAATTCCACAGGAGAAAAAGGCATCATAGCAAGATAAAATGGGATGTGGAGAGAGAAATATCTTCAGCCATCCTCCCTCTGATACACTGTATCTAAACAAGTTTCAGTACACACCTCTTGATCTGTGTTGAAATACCCAGTTTTCAGATCAGATCAGGATTTAATCCAATCCGGCCAGGATAATCCTATCAGATCACTTTGAAATACTGGGCTCTGGTGATCATGTAGTATGGACACTTGGGAGCACCAAAATGGGAAATTACCAACTTCTCAAACAAGGTGATTAAGACAAGCTTATCATACTCTAATTTTTGCCCTCTGTGAGATAAGTTAAACAGTTAAATGTCCCTGAGAGGTATTTTGAAGTTTTCTTGTACTGTTATTGGGTCATTGGTGTTTGGATGCATCATGGTGCTCTCTTTAATCCAGAGATTCTCAGCCCTATTGTACCAAATATTACATTCAGTACAGGCTCTGTAGTGTCCTCCACCTAATGTTGGCAATTACAGAGGAGGTCTTGCTCACTACATGGTAACCTGACCATGACAAAAGAAAGAAAATGAAATCTTAAAATCTCAAACTATATCCTCGATCAGAAATTGTTGACATTATGTCACAAACAATTTGAGTTTGCTAATAAAAGCTGTTGGTATGTTGCCCTTGAAGCAAACAGAACTGACTGTATGTCTTGGGATCCCTCAGAATTTTACAAATGGCAGCCAAAACATTTTTCTAGTTTTGATGAATCACCAAACTTCAACAAAAGAAACCCAAAAAAGCACATGGTGACCTCTGACAGTATTCTGACCACTAGTGAGTCAATCAATCAATCAGTTTTATTTATAAAGCCCAATATCACAAATAACAATTTCCCTCAGAGGGCTTTACAGCATACGACATCCCTCTGTCCTTTGGAAAAGCGCCCCCCCGCTTAAGGTTTTTTAAAAAAAACCTTAAGCTTATGTACAGTATAGACTTTCTGTGCATCACTCAGCCCCTGTGATATCATGTTGAAATTCTAACCAGCACCACTATGGCCCCTCTTGTCTCCCTCAGGCCCGTATGACAACAGGACAGTGTATGAAACCCTGGACATTGGCTGGCAGCTGCTCCGAATCTTCCCCAAAGAGATGCTTAAGAGGATTCCTCAGAGCACCTTGGCTGAATTTTATCCCAGGGAATCTGCCGCCCGTCACTGAGGCACACTAAGAGATGCCCTGGTTCTATCCCCACTCACCTTTTACCCACCATCCTCCTCTCCTTTTATTCCTCACTCTCACCCTACAGTCCTGCACCTCTGGGGGCCTGGACAGAGGTATTGTCAAGCCTTCACCTATCCCAAAGCTCACCTCCTCTTTATTATTACCTTCAGTTAACTTTCTTCTAATGACTCAAGTCACCCCAACACCACCCCCAATTCCCTCCCCTGAGTAAGAACAGGGCAATAATCTCCCCCTCCTTTAGGTGTACTGTAGCGTATATGTGTCCAGGAGTTGTGTATGGAAAGTTTCTGTGGCTGTAATGTCTACCCCTTGATTGCAAAAAAGTGAACATATCCTTAAATTATAGATGAGTGCTTATTTATTGGGGTGTGCTACTGCTGGATCCCACCCTTTTTTTTTTTTTTAAGAAATGCTATGTAATGTCCATCTCCCACTAAAAACAAGAGCTCTCCAACTGAAGAAAGTAGAGCAGGGTTTAAAATACAAGCAGAGAAGTTCATTAAGTTTTTATTGAGACTGTCACATGTTGATTCAACTTCTAACTAACAGGCAAGGCACACTTTGTATGAATACGTTCAGAGCAACAGGAGCTTCCCGCTTCACAGAGTGAACATTGGTATTTACCTGAGGTTGGTTTTATAGTCGAGTACTTCTCTCACTTTATCCATGCCCTATGTGTTGTTTAATTGGCAACTGCTGTATTTTTTTCATGTTGGTGGCTTCAGGGGTGGCCATTATTTGCTCATTTCACCATCATCAGCAAGCTAAGGAAAGCATCCTTAGAAACGAGACAAACTTGGGCAATAAGCAGAGTTCAGATGTTTACTGTATGTTTCCCACAGTACCTTGACTCTTTCTTCCCTCCTTTGGACCCTCTTACTTCCTCTTCCTACTCTGGAAAGAATACAGTGGATGTTTACATTATTTCTGTTTTGTTTGATTTGTGTTGCAACAGATGAGTATATAAAATTATATAAAACATTCCCATGTGTCTGCATAAACTAATTGTGAATCAGTAATGGTTTTGTGAGGTAATGTGTCAATGAATAAATTCAATCATAAGAGTATGCTGTCTCATTTCTATCCCCCTTTCATACAACACCTCCATCACATCAGCAGCACCCATCAGCCGCAGAGGTGTGAGGGTAGTGACATGTAACACAGCAGCGTCTGTCTTTAGTGTGACATATAACATACGCGTGAGCTGCACTTTATAAAAAAAAACAATGATATTAACATGGCAGTAATCATTTATAGTCACTGTTATATGGCAGCTGATCTGGTCCTCTGCTTGGAGCTCATTGTTTTCCCAATTTGCGGACATTTTCATGTGCTGTTCTTCTTTAAGTTAGCTGCTAATTGCTACCGCCTACTTTTTAAATCTCCTGCAGTAGGTCACATGCATAACATGTCTTTAAGACATCACAACCATGTTTCCATGATCCTGTCCTGCCAGCTTTCCCATTCTTATACAGACATTGTTTTGGGGCTGTTACTACCTGAAACCCTTTTGTTTTTGTGCTTTCTTCTTCTTCTTCTTCTTCTTCTTCGTCTTCTTCTTCTTCTTCTTCTTCTTCTTCGTCTTCTTCTTCTTCTTCTTCTTCTTCTTCTAAATTTGATATTTTGAGGGTCTCATGCTTGGGTTCCAAAAAATGGCTCAGTAGCGCCCCCTACAAAAGTTTGAGGAAACAGCCCCGAAACTAGTTTAACCTATGTGTATGAAACTTGGTAGGCATATGTAACACTCCAAGATGTACAAAAAAGCCTCTTGGAGGCATGCTCTAAACCCAACAGGAAGTTGGCCATTTTGAATTTACTGTGCAATTTTGGTGCATTTTTGGCCATTTCTAGGGGTCCTAAATTAACAAACTAGTCCTAGAGATTTCATCCGATCGACATCAAACCTTGATCTGTCCCACCCCAATGACTTGAAGAAGAAAGCATATTAGAATCTTGAGTTTTCATCAATCTGTGTGACCGTGGGATGGCGTCAAACTTAGGGGGCTCGCCACAAAACAGGAAGTAGTTTATAACTCTGCCTTACATTGACCAATCTTCCCCAAACTTCACAGGATTGATGACAGTCCCGCCCTGAATACATCTACATATCAATAATTAGTGATAAATATAGGTATATATACTGAGAACAGGAAACGTAATGTTTTACACTTTGATGAATATCTCCTACAAAGTTGACCAGACCCACCTCAAACTTGGTCAAAAAAGCCATAAGACCATGATGATGCTTTATTGTGGAAACTGTAAGTTTTCGTTGAAGGGCGTGGTCACGGCCTGGAGGCGAACTTTGATGTTTCGCTGGGATGATAAACATTGCTGTAACTTCACTCCACGTGGTCATATCTTTCCAAAACTAAATACGTATGATGACAATCCAGCCTTGAAAACATCTACAGAGGAATTTTGAGTCACCGTCATAGCACCACCTACTGGCAACAGAAAGTTACTTTGTTCATTCTTTAATGTCCTTCTTCTAGCAGGTTAATCAGACCCACCTCAAATTTGCTGATAAATAGTCCTAAGACTTTAATAATACAAAAAAATTAAACTTTTGAGTTTTTGTCAAATGCTGTCACGTGGCGCCGCCTTATTTGCCATTAAACACAATGTTGTTTTGAAGGGGCAAGGGATGCTTGAAAACTCACCAATTGTGGCACACACATCAGAGTTCCCAATTTGTGTTGTCCGATGTGATTTTTGTGCTTTGATTTGCCAAGATGGCTCAACAGTGCCCCCTAGAAAATTTCAATCAAGCAGCGAAGCTGATTTGACCTGCATGTATGAAACTTGGTAGGCCTCTGTAACACTCTAAGACGCACAAAAAAGCCTGTTGGAGCCATGCTCCAAACCCAACAGGAAGTCCGCCATTTTGAATTTACTTGTGCCACTTTTGTGCATTTTTGCCCATTTCCAGGGCTCGTGAATTAAAGAACTAGTCCTAGAGATTTTATCAGATCGACTTCAAACATTGCTCTGTCCTACCAAAAGACCTTGAAGAAGGAAAGGTATAACAGGCTTGACTTTTCATCAAACCGTGTGACCATGGCAAGGCGTTTAACTTCCATGTGCCACCAATAAACAGGAAGTGGTTTGTAACTCCAGCATACATTGTCCAATCTTCCCCAAACTTCACAGGATGGATGACAGTCCTGCCCTGAACAGATTTATATCTCAATTTTTAGTGAAGAGTGCAGCGCCACCTAGCGGCAACAGGAAGTATGTCTTTTCAGACACTTATTTTTTGATTTACTTGACATTTACATGCTGTGGTTTATATTTCATGTATACGGACAAGACATATCATTAGTGCCGGCTTCCTGCAAGCACCCCCGAGTTGCATGAAGGTGCTTGCAGCTTTAATTATTATTATTATTGTTCCTTTTCAGAATAAGAATCAGAATCAGAATCAGTTTTATTGCCAAGTCGGTTTTCACATACAAGGAATTTGGCTTGGTGTATTGGTGCATAACAAAGAATATAAAATATATAAAAATACAGAATAACACACAAAGGAACACACTTCTTTAGAAATGTTTTCGCAAATTCCTGTGAGATAGTACATCGTAGAGACATGAAAATGATGGGAAATTTTGTGCAAATGCTGCTCAAGATATGAATTTGCCAATAGGCCAGATGGGGCCGCTATAATTAAGGTCAAGGAAAATTTGGTTTTGAAAGGCCACCACCCTCGCACCTTATGTCAGATTGACTTGAAACTGGATACTCACGGTCAGGTAAAGGGTTTGTGCGAAAGCGTGAAAAAAAAACGCTTAGGGTCCCCTGCTAGATTGTCCGCCATATTGGATTTTTTGAAAAACACCCTTTTGACATCTCCTCCTAAGGCATAGGTCCGATTTGCACCAAACGTTCTGTGAATCATCATGGGATGAAGCTTTGGTAAAGTTATCATAGACTTTTTGATATGTCATTGCATTTTGATGATATTGACCAGAGGTGGAAAAAGTACTGAAAAATTCTACTCAAGTAAAAGTATCTTTACTTTGATGAAATTCTACTTAAGTACAAGTAAAGCTACCCATCTAAAACTCTACTCAAGTAAAAGTAAAAAGTAGTTTGTTTAAAATGTACGTAAAGTAAAAGTTACTTAGTTACTTCCAACATCTTGATGGGGGTCACTCCTATGCAGTGCAAAAATGGTCCAGGGGTCATAAATCCAATCCAAAAACTGGTTATTTTTTCTATGATGAACCATAGAATTCAATTCAATTTTGGGCTGCACAACATCATTAGAGCATCGCCATCGCAATGTGTTCACATTGTGAGACCCGCAGTATAAGTTCATCATATCAGTATAATATTAGTCAAAGGCAATATGCCATACTTATTTTGCTGGTTAATACTTTAGGTTGTGAAGTTCTCAATTTCCATGACAGTTTGATTGTAAAATGTATATTTCATGCAAATACAACCTTTCCAAAGCCCAAATGATGACTTCTTTCCAAATAGAGCTATTCAAGTTATTGCAATACACTGTATATTGCAATAAATATCGCAGTATAAAAAATCGTGGCATTGTCAGTTTTGTCTAATATTGCACAGCACTCATTCATTTTGACTCACCAACACGACTGTTAGACTGATGATACACAGAGCAACTTTTTGAGCAATGCTGTTGGGCATTATTCTCAGGGATGCAAACAGGTGTATGGTCAAAAAAAGAGAGAGCTTGTCGAAGCGAAATTCTGAATATTAAAATATGCTAACACTAATTTGGGAGAATACTGTGTATTCTAAAACAGAACAAATCCACTGAGCAACAGTGTTTCCCCTATATGCAACTAGCAGCAGTGGTGCTCCGCTGCTGAAATATGACCGCTGCTGCTGATTTATTTTTAGTTTTTTTTGTCTTAGCTCTTTAGAAACTACCGTTATATTATTTGGTGCTATGGACGCTTCATATCCAGGTCAATTCACACACTTGTGAGTAAAGCATATAAGAGGAGAGGAGAGGGCTCCGTCTTATCTCTTCATAATCTAAAGTTATATCATTATCATATAACATAACAATATACTATTTATCGTGTTATACGGTGAAACGTTTCACTTTATAATGTGATGACTTAAATTGTTTACACGACTGCATGTCATTTCTTTCTCTACATGGTGCACCTTTACAGTCCTCCTCTGCTCGGCGGAGTTCGGTCCTGATGCGCACACACACACATACAGACACGTGCGCGCGCACACACACAGACACAGGTAAGCACACAAGAGCGCGGCTCGGGCCGCATTTTTCTGACCGATATTATAAACGGCACTGTGCACACGGGGTTTTCTTTCGTTTCGTTCGTTTCTTCGTTCATTTCAACTGCTGCGTCTGCTTCTGCTTCTGCCAAAGCACTGCCACCCACCTCAATCTCTCTCTCTCTCTCCCCTCCATCTCTCTCTCCAGTAACTTGCCGTCACCGGCCGCTTGTTCTGGGTCAATTCCACGCGAGATTTCCAAGATTCACCCTTTTGGTTTCCATTTAGCCGATTTTTATTTATTTATTTATTTTTTTAAACTTAAAACTACAGTAACATGAGTAAATGTAATTAGTTACTTTCCACCTCTGATATTGACCAATGAACTTTAGAGGGGGCGTGGCTCAGCACATAAATTGACTTTACTCCTTAATCATTGAGCCAACTGTCACTAAACTTGTAGAATATGTCCACGTAAGGATCTGAATCATACCATGAAAGTGTGATTCAAATTGACCAATAAGGAACGCTACACTTGCATAGGCATAGATATCTATAAAAACACTAGCTGAATCGTCCAGCTGAGCTGCCCATTGAAGTGACGTGCCTACACAGCCGCCATCTTGTGTCGGGGATTCCGGTCCTTCAGTGTATTATGCCCATGGTGATTTTATGGGCATATCTCATGCCCCGTATGTCATAGACATATGAAATTTGGCACAGTGGCAGAGGGTAATGGAATGAATGAAGAAATATTACGCCAATAGGCCTAAGGGGGGGTGCTATAGCATAACCTTAATATACGTATATATTGAAAATAAATATGTATCAAAAGTTATTAAATGGTGTTCAAACTTGACTGACAGTTCAAGGGATTGACCAAAAGAGCTTACCTTTACTTAAGTGGCTCAGGTTCAAATCCGACTCATGGTGTTAGATTATTTTATTACATACATGATAAATAATCTGACAAACATCTGACAGGAGGGTAAGGGTTTATAGTGGGTTTTAAAGCATAAATGACACAAACATATGCAATCAATGTGGCCAACAAATATGTGTGTGATGTGTGTAACCTAGAAAGAGTCTAATGGCTAGAATGAAAATTGATTGGTTTGTTTTTTGATGGCCCATATTTCCTGCAGCTTTGTAGGACATAATCTTTCAGTTGTCCACAGGACGTCATTCAACAGAAGAGGACAGAAGAGATTTGATTGGCGGAGACCTTACAGCCTCTGAAACATTTCTCCAACCCAACAGTTTCTGAGGTGAATTATATCCCTTTAGTGTCAATCATATTATTCCTATTTGGTATTTAAAGCATTATCAATTCCATATGAAACCTGTCCTGTCCCAAGTTCATCTACTCATTATAAATGAAAAGTGCTACTACAAAAGTACTGATTTCAACATTATCTCAAATATCTGTGACAGTGAAGTGCCCATATACATACATTACAGAACCATTACCATAAGATGCACCGCCCACCACATTCCTAACAAAATAACTAATACACTACTCAGTTACAACAATGACATCAATTCACTAGTTCTTTGTTTTGGAAACAACTATATCAGCAGTGCAGTGAACCCTAATTTTATAGATTTTGATATATTAGCTGGCTCTTGAACCAGTGAGGTGTTCATTGTATATTTTGCCACTGAAACCTTCAACCATTCCACATATAGACTGCACTGGCTACTGCTGCTCAACACAAAGTCCAGTACTCAAGGTGAAACACTTCTCTTAAGAGTGGAGACGACCGTTTTGAAATGAAGACCTGTTGCTTCAAATCTATTCAGCCCCGATGTGCTTAGGCAGGTAGGTGTCAAGACAGGTCCCTGTCTGGGAAGGAGTTACAAAGCAGCAATTTTACTGGCCTCCTGGACCCCACTAAGATAGGCTCTTGTTACAGTCTGCGGGAAGTACCTGTGGGTTGCCTGGAAACGGACAAACACAGCAAATGTTATCAAGCTAAATGCCCAATTCTTATTTACATTCTCTCAAACATGAGAAACTAACTGATACATGTAGTAGGCTAAATGATTAGAAACCCTCACCTCCCCAGCAAAGAACACTTTTCCCAGAACATCTTCAGCAATGATGTCATAAGCTTCCCCGCTGCCTCCTGTCTTCACAAAGCTGTATGACATTCTGAGACCACAAGTCTATCTCCAGCATGTGACAAAGTACTTCACCGGCTCAGGGACCTCCTATAGAAGAAAATAGAGACAAAATCAGGATAAAGAAAATCTTGTCATTTGAATAGTGCCTAAATAATAAATAAATAACCTAAAATGCTCACTACAGAGCCCTCTCAGATGCAACAAATCCCTCTCTCTTTAGGGCCAGCTCCCATTGCCTCCTCCTCTCTTCATTTTTGGGAAACCTTAGAAATGTGAGAAAGTGACCATAAATATAAATAATTGTCAAAATTGTCCACCCTCCATTCCCTTCTGACAGACTGGCCGAAAAGTTGTAACATTCAAAGATTATCTGAGCAAATGGTAGCAACATGTTACTTGAAATATAATATTTACAGGTCCTTTTCCCACAGCACTGGCATAGCCAAGCTGGGTGTGTGTGTGTGTATGTGTTTTCAATATGATTTGTCAGAAGGCTCACCTTTACCACAATACAACCACCATGCACACAGGCAACTGGCTAATAAGAAGTCTCACAACCTCTTTGTTAGCCAGTTACAAAATACAACCATAGACACAGTGATAGTTATTTAGACAAAAGATCGGGTTGTAATAAAGTCGTCTGGACTTGGGAAACCCTATAATATAGCTATGTTTAAATCTGGATTACGTTTCAGATGTATTCAAACTTAGCTAGCACTAGATAATAGCAAGCGCTAGCCTAGCCAAACTGCCTGACTATTCGGTTTCTTAGACAAATGAAAAGCAGCATTTTCGAAGGATCCACGTATTCAGTATCATAGCTAAAATGGTAACGTTTGTAAGACACCAAACCATTTAGAAATTGATCAAAAAATCTGCAAGTCATGAGCTTTTTGTGGCTGCATACTCACAACACAGCAATTGACTCCAGAATGACCCCGACACAATATGGCCGCCAGTGAGCTACGCGTGCGCGAAACCTGATCCACCCCCTTGTTAAGAGGTACCAGGCACATATCCTGAAAGTTTCATTCAATTGACCATTAGGGGGCACCACAAATACAAAAAATGGGCATGCAGTAACACAAATCAAACTAAAAATCAGAAATTGATCATTACAAAACTTGCAGGGTATGTTGAATAATAATTATGAGCCACATGTATTATTTTAAATCTGCTCAATAGGGGGCACCACAAGTTCCAAACAAGTGCAATGGCCTTTCATAAAATATGACCATAAATCTATGAGGGTTTTTTCAAACATCACCAAACTCGGTGGACTTTTTTAATTAAGCCATTAAAGCATGTCCCCAAAATGTTCCTGCAGTTGACCAATAGGAAGCGACAGTGCTGCCAAAGAAGAGCGTGGCCCAATAAAGATTTGGACATTAATGAATGAGTATCTCTCAGATTGTCATAAAACCTTTTGGTAATCTTTGCTGCAGGTGTCCTGAACTGTCAAAGTAGTTTTAAATTTCCATGCTGGCTTGAACCCTGATATTGACGCTTGCGACTATATTTTAAATAGGTTTTTCAGGTCACATCTGTACTAAGCTGTTTAGAACATCTCACATGAAACTTAATTTGAGGTTAGCTGTTAAAACAGTTCATGTAGAAATAAAAAAATGTAATGCTCACCTTCAAGAGCTGCTGTCTCAATTTTTTTTAAAATTTTTTATCAGAGGCTTGTGCATGCTGACTATAGTAACAGTAAATGCATGTTCTGTTTTTGGAACAGCATGATCCTTATTCCACCTTAAAGGCGCTGTATGTAAGAATGTGGCCAAAACGGTTACTGCACTCAAAATACTGCCGCGAGTCGTGTCCGCCCCCCCTCCCCTACAGATTCGAGGTTGTTGGACAGCAACGCGCTGGACACTGATTTGTTTGCCCACGGGCGGCTGCCATGGCAGGGCCGCGTCCTTGATCTAAGGTTTTCCAGCGGACGGTTCGAGCAAGTCCGGCTTCTCTGCTGCTAACGCTGCTGCCAGGATACAGCTGAGGAGGAGCTGGCTGCTAATGCTATGTACCGGGACACTGCTAATGCTGCTTGCTGTGCTGCTGTAGCTCAGTCGTAACTGTAACTGATGCTGAGACTCTACTGACTGCGTGACTGGTAGATGGCGGTGGATGGCGCAACAGGCCAAAACACAAATTCAAAACATAAACATGACTTGCGAACTGTAAAAAATTTTTTAAAATGCGAATATTCTGGCTATACTATTGTTGTCGGTGAGATCAGTATGTTAAATGAACATTATTCCTTAGTCTCTGTGACATATTAGGATGATTTTACGACTATTTGCTTTAGATTTCTTACATATAGCTCCTTTAACATTCATTCATTTTCTGCAACCACTTTCCTGATACGGCTCGTAGAGAGACTGGACCCTATCCCAGCTGACACTGGGCAAGAGGCGGGTACACCTTGGACTATCACAGGGCTGACACATACAGACAGACAACCATTCACACTCACATTCACACCACAGCCAATTTAGAGTCACCAATTAAAGCTCCAGTAGGCAACATCGTTTTGGTATAATTGAATAAAAAATGTATAATATCCTCTAAGCATAATGTAAATCAAGTGGTGTGAGACAAACAATAGGTTTCTGCACCTCGCCATGGCTCTGTGTTCAGCCTGTAAAGAATCAGTATCGTGCCGATGTGCATCAACCAATCAAAGGTCAGCTCAGACCACTGCGCTCCTATTGGCTGTTCTACTGCATATGCACGTTCCCGTGCCGCCGGCAGAAGGGGAGAGCAAGCGGCAATGGCGAACAGTGCACCAGGTAAAATAGCTCAGCATTGGCTACAACTGCCTTCATGGCTAAACAACCCAAAAAAAGGAAGACAGAAGTCGGTTCCCCAAAACCCCTGGAGGGAGGGGAAGGGTGAGATGGGGCCAGGCCCGGCCAGAGGGTGCGAGGGTCGGCTGTGGGAACGGAGCCGAGGGCTCTCGGCGGAGAGGGAAAGCTGAGCCTCAGGGGTATGTGTGGGGCGGGCTGCTGCGCGGTGAGGGAGAGCCGAGGCTCGGGAGTATGTGCGGGGTTGCAAAGGAGGGATGGGGAGGGTTGCTGCGCGGTGAGGGAGAGCTGAGGCTCCCAGAGAGGGAGAAATAGAACCAAGTAGGATAAAATACTCACGTGCTTGTCTGGTAGGAGGGGTTCAGGGCGGAGACGAACGAAACCTAACTCAGATGAGACTCAAAAATCAACCGTTTTCAGGCTTTCTACCTACTGCAGCTTTAACCTGCATGTATTTGAACTGTGGGAGGAAACAGGAGCACCCAGAGAGAACCCATGGGGACACAAGGGAGAACATTCAAAACTCCGCACAGAAGGGTTTCCCCACCACGAGTGTTCAAACAAGGAACTCTCTTGCTGTGAGGCAACAATGCTAACCCCATTTATGTCACAATTCATAATCTGGAAACAAAATTAAAAAACATATTTAAAGGGTAAATTAGATGCCTGAGTGCATGAAAAACAGCATCTTGCCTAAATAGAGCTTGCCCATCTAAAAAAATAATTCCCCCTATAGAGGCCTGGGCTAAACCCCCAGTGTCCTCAAATCCTAGAAACGCCCGTGACAATAGGCTACTTTTAGCGAATTTTAAAACTTGGCTTGTACCAAATTATATATTACTACTTAACTACTGAGGTATGTTATGACCATATTTTTAAAAATATAAGATATAATTTATTTGATCTTTTGATCATTTCAATGAGCATATATGCCAACATACTTGAGTGGAAACGATTGCCAAAAGCTCCACAGTGTTAAAGAAGAAGCAGGGCTGGACTGTAATGGTCAATGTCCTCTGTAGGCTCCGCATCTTACCTGTACTGTAACGTGTGTCTGTAGGTCGCACCCGAGGGAATCTGCCATACAGGTGTGTCGCGAGGAGGCACTTCCTGTTGAACTTTGGTTAAAGAGTTTCTCGCTATGGCTGCGGAAGAGCTGGAAAAAATGAATGTCATTACAACCTTGTCAAACCAAGGTAAGTCTGCTTTGAGCCGGCAAATATCAATCCACAGTGCCACACTGTACAGCACCGATATAGTCTCCAGTCACCTGCTGTTACACTGACAGAAAGAGGCAGTAAACTAACAGATATTACACATACTTTTATGCCTTAGTTGCTCTGCGGTAAAACTATGCATGTCGTGGAGTAGTTGCTCTGAACGAGAGTTTAGGGAAAAATTACTTTGATAAATAGACAAAGCAGTTTTTATGTCAGTCAAAGATAAACCTTTGATGTTTTGGGTCAGATGGTATTGGAATAAAAAAACTACATATACTTATCTGTCTATCTGCCTGTCTATCTATCTATATGCTGAGGGAGAACTCCACTTTGACTGACTGACTGACACTACTAGACCTACAGCTAATGTCTTAAACTTGCTTTGGATGTTAGTTAAGCTAAGATGAATTTGTTCCTTAACAGGCGTTCTTTCCCATCTTCAAGTCTGTGTGTTTACATGATCAAAGTCCATACAGTAGGAGGACTTGGCTTTTACTCCTTCTCTTACCCTGGACGAGATTAAGCTGTTAGTGGGCCCAAGGGCAAAAGTGAACTGCTGGTCCCCCTAAACCCCCCTTTCTTCTCTCCTGCTATGTGAACAGTATCCCTGTGCTGGAATATTACATGGCCTTAGGTTTGCTGTGTGGTAATTTGATTAAACACAATACGACTTATTCAAACTGTCTATATTGGTTGCTACTTATATGTGTGCAAAGTAAAGTTCAAGGGCAAAGGGGTTGTATTTTGTCCCTTAATTAAGTATAGATGGGTTTTGGGCATAACATAAATTCAACCAATCAGAGTGTCATCTTCCATTTACTTTAAAACATGCTATTTACATTGCAGATTTGGCAAATTGGAGAAGTGAGCGGTTTTCAGCTGAGAGTAATGAAATAACAGCAGTGATGCCACTGCAGAAAATATTGTGGGACATTTAAACAGTAAATCTAAAAACTAAGCGTGACAGAGGACAGAGAATTTCGAAATAATCAGTCAAGTTACACTGCTCCTTGTGTGTAAATGTTCACAGCGCCTCTCATGGGGAGTGGAACAGCAGCTCTGCAGCTCTACTCTGCTATCTGCTATGTTCATATTTTACAGAATGACATTAATGTTTTCCTCATTAATAACGTGTTACATCACCCACCTGCAACCCATCTGTGTGTCCCTATGTGTGTAACAAGCATAGTGTAAACACATTTTGAACCCCATTATGTACCAGTAGTGCCAAGCTTTATGCTGATCCCTCAGCAGCATAAGCCCATCCCAGGAGTGGTATACTGCTCATGTTCCACAGCACATACAGTTACTGTTCCTGTCTTTATTGACAATGTAGCACTGTAAATATTGTATAACTTCAAGTTAAAGAGGCAACAGCATCTTTTCCTAAATATATCATTATGAAAATAATGGGGGTTGCACAGGGTAGTGGCCACAGTAAAATTAGACTATCAGCATTTACATAGGTTACTTAGTGGCTTTGCAATCTTTGCAATAAGCTTCTGCCACCGGTGCTGAAATTTCACCGAAAAAATGTGCTTTACGGCTGGAAACACGTCATGTATTGTGAAATTGGTCGGTCAGCCAATCAGGGACTGGTGCGAGTCCTTATGAGGAGTTGGGCATGAGATAGTTGAGTCATGAGCACAATAGCAGACGGACAAAGTTTGGAGACAAGTGAAAAACGGCCCAGCAAAAGAAAACGAGGAGGCAAAGAAGAGCAAAAAGGAGAGAGATAAAAGATACAACACCACTGACGCTAGGTGGCGCCAAGCTAAAAAAAAAAAAAAAAACGAATCCTATCTAAGTCTGTTATGTTGTTGGGTATGTGCAATGCTTTTGGAATGACAGCAAAGTGATTTCATACACAGTTAGGCATATCCTTGATGTACCGTTAAACTAATATTAGAGCTAGCCGTTGCTAACATGGCTAATGTTAGCTTAGACACTGTAGCCAGATGGATCAATAGTAATGATATTAATGATAATGATAATAAGGACTATTGTTATTATTATCATTATTATTATTATTATTATTATTATTATTATCATCAAACTTTATTAATAAAGCACTTTCCAAAACAAAGTTACAAAGGGCTTTACATGTTTGTTTATTTGATTTAATGCAATGCGGGATTCAAGCAAATAAAATCAGGTCATTCCAAGAAATACAAAGAAACAGGAACCCCAACAATAAGAATAAAATACCATCACTGAAGCAGATATGCAAAGTTGGCAACTATCTGTCCTAACTGCCCTGAAAATTGCACTGAGGCATATAAAAATCAAACAATTAGCATAATACAAAAATAAAAGAATTACAATAAACAAAGACAATGCATAATAACAGTAATAACTACAACTGCAAGCAGTTATAAACGGGGTCCAAGCCTCCCCGCGCAACTCGGCCTCCATGCCCCATGGAGCCCACGAAAGTCGGCCCCAAAGGACGACGGGCTCCGGGCGGCCGTCAGGACACAGGCCAACGTCTGAGCTGCAGTATTCACCGTAATGGGAAGTGCATTGGAAGTACTAAAGGCTGAATGTATTTGTTGCAATAAATCACGCCCACTTTGACCAATCATTACCAAATATTTGCTGCTGGCTTCAGGACTGTGCCCACATCATGCTCACCAAATGTCGTATAAATCCGATCAACTTTTACAAAACGTGACAGTTTTTGGGTTTACAGCGTCCACTAGTAGCCAATTTGGGCCAAACTTGGCACCGAGCCTCTGAACGACCTCTGGAACAAGTGTGTTAAGTGTCATGTTGATATGATTTAGTCTGACAAAAATATGAAACAATATGTGTATTTTAGCTAGAAAAAATGTTTTGTTGTTAATAATTCGCACATTTTTTGACCGGGCAAAATTCTTTTGCTAACTTTAGATCAGGTCGATCTCGAGAGTCGACGTGCCAAGTTTCATGCAGTTTTGACAAAATCTGTAGGAGGAGTTCGAAAAAGAAGGTTTTGGACGTGTGGCAACTTAGCGGAGGAAATGTGTGGCGGAAGTGGGCGGGGCCTATGTCAGAAAGTCCGGCTGTATTTAGGGAATACATGGATACAAAGTTTATGATTATGGAATTTAAAATGAGAAAGTTACAGGAAAAAACGCGTTTGCATCTGTTATAGTGCCACCTAGTGGAGTATCTGCGCAATTTTTGGTATTATCGGTCTGAGTCCTATTCTACATGTACTCTATAAGTTTCACAGTCCTCAGTGCAATAGTTCAGCTGAAATAAATGTTTGTTGTTTATCTTGTAATAAGCCACGCCCACTTCGACCCGTCATGACCACCTTCCATATATGGCCTCAGGAATGGCCCAACATCATACCCACCAAATTTCATGAAAATCGGTGTATCCATTGAGGAGATACAAACTTCCCATGTTTATAGCGCCCTCTAGTGGCCAATGTTCACCAACTTCGGTTCACACCCTCACAGTCACATACTAACCAAGGATCTTAAGTTTGGGTTTGATAGCTTTGAATTTGACAAAGATATGGAACAGTTCGCGTTTTCATAGCTAGCTTCAAAAATGTGTTCATCAATAATTCGTACATTTTTTGACCGGGCAAGATTCTTTTGATAACTTTAGATCAAGTTCATCTTGTGAGTGTAGGTGCCAGGTTTCATGCAGTTTGGTCAAAATCTCTAGGAGGAGTTCGAAAAAGTAGATTTTACAGTTTTTGCCATTTTTGGCGGGGAAAACGTTAGGCGGAAGTGGGCGTGGCCATGCCCACTTGATGCAGCTCCATTCAGGGAATCCAAGCATATGAGGCTTTTGAAGGTGTGACATACAGTGTGGGAGTTACATGCCAAAACGCATTGACCTTGATTGTAGCGCCCCCTGCAGGTGGACATATGTACATTTTTGTGTCCGAGGTCCCTGCAGGAGGGTTGGTCTGGACCAACCCTCCAAATTGCACCGCCCTCCCTCGCGCGGTGTAGCCTGCAGCAATCGTTTCATTTACGGAAAAATAATAAGAATTAAAGCTGCAGGCAGCTGTGATCGGGCCCTTGCTCCCCCATGCAACTGTGGGGGCCTGAGGCACACGGGGGCTGTGGCGCGAAGCGAGGAAAAACCTGGCAGGAGCGAAAAAACGCAATGTTTTGTTCATCCACCAGGTGGCGCTGCGAGCGTAACCAGATGTGGCCAGGTGCGTTCAGGGGTGGACCCTCATCACACATGTGAAATATCGAGCAAATCGGACAATGCATGAAGGATTTATACCAAGTTGATGTTCCGTGGCGAAGGATGAAAAGTCGCCACTGCCGCCGCGGCAGCCTGCAACATGACAGGACACGTGTGTCACTGTGGAGATTCATCAACTTGATCGTCATGTGGCCACAAAATGTAGTTGATCAGGTCAGGAGCTTGAGGTTGGTGTTTGTCAGTGTAAAAGATGGCATTTCCTGTTTCCACAAGGGGACGGCACGAGCAAGATTGCCTACGAGCATATGGAGGCGTTGAGGGTGGGGCTCTTACCATGCACAGAAATTTTGAAGCAGTTTGGATGAAGTATGTGGGAGAGAGAGCTGCTTGAATATGCATGGCGATGGATCAAAAATGGCAGCGCCTTAGCAGCCACGCCCTTTGACCTACAGACATGCAGAGCAGAACTTTTGATCAGCATGTTCTCTGAATGATCTGTAAAAAAAATTGAAGTCGATTGCATGAAATCCCTAGGACTAGTTCGTTAAAATACAACAAGTAGAAATCACGCCAAAATGACAAGTCAAAATCAAAATGGCCGACTTCCTGTTTGGAGTAGACCATTGGTACCAGAGACTTTTATGTGCGTCTGGACAACATACACGTGTACCAATTTTCATGTTCCAACTCCCAAAAAACCCCTAAGGGGTTGAGGATATGAGGTCACTGAAGCCATCAAAAAGCCAAACGTATTTGGTGGCGAGGGAGGCGGCATAGCAGCCACGCCCCTTGACATAGAGAAAAGCTTTTAATAACTTTTCATCAGCATGGTCTCTGAATGATCTGTAAAAAAAATTGAAGTCGATTGGATGAAATCCCTAGGACTAGTTCGTTAAAATACAACAAGTAGAAATCACGCCAAAATGACAAGTCAAAATCAAAATGGCCGACTTCCTGTTTGGAGTAGACCATTGGTGCCAGAGACTTTTATGTGCGTCTGGAAAACATACACGTGTACCAATTTTCATGTTCCAACTCCAAAAAAACCCCTATGGGGAGGGGTTTTTGACAATTTCAAGGGGGCGCTATAGAGGCATTTTGTCCCCCCCATGGGCGACGCCCCTATTAGATGTAAGAGCTTGCCATTCTTGAACTGTGTATCAATTTTCATGAGGATATGAGGTCGTTGAAGCCATCAAATTGCCAAACGTATTTGGTGGCGAGGGATCGATAGTCACCACGCCGCCACAGGGACACCATTAGACATAGCTTCACAGCGTTCATAAGGTAGCTTCACCAACTTGTTCTGCATGCATTAGAAGTGGAATGAAGTTGATGCGGTCAA
>NC_065524.1:3901331-3901526 GCF_006386435.1 Epinephelus moara
TTGTTCTGCATGCATTAGAAGTGGAATGAAGTTGATGCGGTCAAGTTTGTGGCATTAGTACATGTTAAAGTAAAAACTGGTCACTTCCTGTTACCACCGGGGGGCGCTATGAGTAAGGTGGGATATTAACATATCGGGGCGTTTGGGGCGGAGCCATCATCATGTCCAGCAAGTTTGAAGCTGCTGAGATCAAGT
>NC_065524.1:3903262-3905691 GCF_006386435.1 Epinephelus moara
ACGTATGTATTTTTCCAAAAAGTAGAAGCTGAATACATGCCCAACAGTTCAAGGTCTTCTGACTCTTTAAAAGTTGACATGGTGTCTCTAGCTCAAAGTATGAGGGACAAGAAGAGGTTGAAAGTTGATGAGTTTTGAAGAGGATTTGAAGATTTTCCAATTTACTTCCATTCACATTAATTAGAGTGCCACCAGAGCGCCACCTATTGGCCGATTTGCACCCAATTTTGCACAAACCCTCATCGGTACATGGAACACAATTAGCAAAAGTGTTGTGGTAATCAGACTGTATTTGGTCAAGATATGAAAGACTGTCTGTTTTGAAAACAATGTGCAGGAATTTGTTGTTTTATATTTTGGCCGTTTTTTGGACAATCAAAATTCTTTTAACAACATTTTGTCAGGAGGGTTGACAGATGCTATATGCAAAGTTTGGTGCAAATCGGTCAAATCGCCTAGGAGGAGTTTGAAAAAGTACATTTTTCATTTGTCGCGATTTTGCGAATGGAAAGTTACCGCGAAAGTGGGCGTGCCTTACACCACACAATTCAGCTGAATTCAGAGAACACGTAAATAGAAGGTTTAACAATGTGCAACGTATTATGTGGGAGTTATTAGCCAAAAACGCTTTTGCATTGAAAATAGCGCCACCTGCTGGTCATTTTTGGTGTGTGAATTACAGGGGCCAGTCTATACCACCCCTATCAATTTTATTTCCATGAGTGTTATGGTGTTGGCACAGTGTCTAATATTAAATTAGACGACCACCAGAGCACCACCTAGTGGCGGATCGGTAAGTCCTTCGTCAGATATCCTCAGGAGGGCATTGACAATAATTATAACAAGTTTCCTGTTAATCCGCCCAACCGATGTTGAGATATAAAATACTTCAATTTAAAGAGCGCCACCTTGTGGTCATCACCCAAAATTTTGCACTGAGCCTCAGGGCCTCATGGGGAAGTGGTAAACTGAGTTTCATGTCATTCGGACACACCAATGTGGAGATATGCAACATTTCCTGTTTTGTACTAAATCTGCAGGAAGTTGCTATTTAATAACTTAAGTATTCTTTGGAAAATCGAAATTCTTTTAATAACTTTTTGTCAGGAGACTCCACAGATGCTGTGTGCAAAGTTTCGTGCAAATCGGTGAAATTGGCGGAAATGGGCGTGGCCTATACCACAAGATTCAGCACAATTCACCGAACGCGTGGATATGAGGTTTTTGAATGTGCGACAAAGTATATGGGAGTTATGAGCCAAAACGCACTTTCCTTAATAATAGCGCCACCTAGTGGTGGAAATTCAGGAGGACAATAGATTATAAAATTTTCGCCAGGTGTGACTTATATTCCAAGTTTTGTGAGTTTTGGGGTATGTTCAGGCAGTGAAAAATGCGATCATTTTGGCGGAAAAAAAAAAATATATATATATAAATAATCAGGAGAAAAACAATAGGGACCTAGCAGGTCTGTGACCTGCTCGGGCCCTAATAATAATAATAAACAGCGCAATTACAATAGGGTCCTCACGGACGACTTCGTCGTCGCTCGGGCCCTAATTAAGTAGCATTACGACAAATGAAGCAAATACTTGGAACTACTTTCTTGAGTAAACCACTGGGCGGAGTGATACAGTGCCGTAGTTATTACTTGCAGCCTTGCATTTGCGGTATCGTCAGCTGGACACAGCAGAAAGTTTGAGAGAAGTTTACAGAGTGCTGTTGTAAATCATGGTTTACACATGTATTGTAAAGATTGTGGTAACAAGCCGAAGACATGGAGCAGAGTGACATATACGGACAGGATGAAACAATGGGTATTTGTGCTGGACATCGATCCCAACACGCCTGTGGAAACAGTCCGGAAAATTGTTGTTTACGAGGACTACAGTGAAAGGATGGCGTGGCAGAGCTGTTGTATTGGATTGTATTAGATTGCACAGGTGTACCTTATAAAGTGGCCAGTAAGCCCCACATTTACACCACCAATCCATGCCAGCTCTGGGTCTCCCCACAGCCCCTGGTTGCTTGGCAGCCTCAGCCCCTCAGACCATGCTGATCAACTGTTATTAAAAGCTTTTCTCTATGTCAAGGGGCGTGGCCGCTATGACGCCTCCCTCGCCACCAAATACGTTTGGCTTTTTGATGGCTTCACCGTCCTCATATCCTCATGAAAATTGATATACTGGTCAAGAATGTCAAGCTCTTATATCTGATAGGAGCGTCGCCCATGGGGGGGACAAAATGCCTCTATTTTTTCAAAAAAAAATTTCAAAAATTTTCAAAAACCCCTCCCCATAGGGTTTTTTTTGGAGTTGGAACATGAAAATTGGTACACATGTGTATGTTGTCCAGACGCATATAAAAGTCTCTGGCACCAATGGTCTACTCCAAACAGGAAGTCGGCCATTTTGATTTTGACTTGTCAT
>NC_065524.1:3905777-3908743 GCF_006386435.1 Epinephelus moara
CGGCAGTGGCGACTTTTCATCCTTCGCCACGGAACATCAACTTGGTATAAATCCTTCATGCATTGTCCGATTTGCTCGAAATTTCACATGTGTGATGAGGGTCCACCCCTGAACGCACCTGGCCACATCTGGTTACGCTCGCAGCGCCACCTGGTGGATGAACGAAACACTGCGTTTTTTCGCTCCTGCCAGGTTTTTTCTCCCTTCTTGCTTCGCGCCACAGCCTCCGCGTGCCTCAGGCCCCCGCCTTTGCATGGGGGAGCAAGGGCCCGATCACAACTGCTTGCAGCTTTAATTAGGGCCCGAGCAGGAGACCTGCGAAGTCCCTATTGTTTTTCTCCCGATTATTTATTTATTTATTTATTTTTCTTCCGCCCATATGATCGCATGTTTCACTGCCTGAACATACCCCAAAACTCACCAAACTTGGAATATAAGTCACACCTGGCGAAAAATTTTATAATCTATTGTCGTTCTGAATTTCCACCACTAGGTGGCGCTATTATTAAGGAAAGTGCGTTTTGGCTCATAACTCCCATATACTTTATCACACATTCAAAAACCTTATATCCACGCGTTCAATGAATTGGGCTGAATCTTGTGGTATAGGCCCCGCCCATTTCCGCCTACCGTTTTTTTCGCAAATTCAGAAAATGTCGCAAACCTACTTTTTCGAACTCCTTCCAGGCAATTTCACCGATTGGCATGAAACTTTGCACACAGCATCTGTGGACCCTCCTGACAAAAAGTTATTAAAAGAATTTTGATATTCCAAAGATTACTGAAGTTATTAAATAACAACTTCCTGCAGATTTCGTTCTAAACAGGAAGTGCTATATATCTCCATATTGGTGTATCCGAATGACATGAAACTCAGGTTACCACCTTCCCATGAGCCCCTGAGGCTGTGTGCAAAGTTTCGGGTGATGACCACAAGGTGGCGCTCTTTAAATTGAAGTATTTTATATCTCCACATCGGTTGCTCGGATTAACACGAAACTTAGAACAATTATTGTCAATGCCCTCCTGAGGATATCTGACAAAGGACTAACTGATCCGCCACTAGGTGGTGCTGTGGTGGCAGTCTAATTTAAAATTTGGCACTGTGCCAACACCATAACACTTATGGAAATGAAATTGATAGGGGTGGTATAGACTGGCCCCTGTAACTCACATACCAAAAATGACCAGCAGGTGGCACTATTTTCAATGCAAAAGCGTTTTTGGCCCACAACTCCCACATAAAATGTCACATGTTTTGAAACTTTATATCTCAGTGTTCCCTGAATTCAGCTGAATTGTGTGATGTAAGGCACACCCGCTTTTGCATTAAATTTCCATTTGCAAAATCGCAATCAATGAAAAACCTACTATTTTGAACTCCTCCTAGGCGATTTGACTGATTTGCACCAAACTTTGCATGAGGCATCTGTGGACCCTCCTGACAAAATGTTATTAAAAGAATTTTGATAGTCCACAAAACGCCCAAAATATAAAACAACAAATTCCTGCACATTGTTTTCAAAACAGACAGTCTTTCATGTCTTGACCAAATACAGTCGGATTACCACAACACTTTTGCTAATTGTGTTCCATGGCCCGATGAGGGTTTGTGCAAAATTCAGTGCAAATCGGCCAATAGGTGGCGCTCTGGTGGCCTAATTAGTGTGAATGGAAGTAAATTGGAAAATCTTCAAATCCTCCTCAAAACACACACACATTCACCCTCATCCACGCACATGCGCAGTTGCGCACTCTCAGCTGATTGTAAACAGATAAGATGGCGACAAGATGCAACTTCAGTGTTCATTTAAAGCTAGAAGTTTTGAAATATTCCGAACAAATGTCGGGGGAATACGCTGCGGGGCATATGACGCCTGGTATGCAGAGGACGGCAACAAGACCTTCACAAAAGGAGGGCACATAAGAGCAGCTGACAAACGTAAGATAACGGCTTACCGTCTCCAGGTCCAGTAATTTCCTCTTTCGTTGGTGTCATGACTGCCCAGTAGTACCTGGACAACCGAGCCGTGGTGGCACACAGGTATGTGGCGTGTCAGAGGAGAAACGAGCCGTTAACATTTCTCTTTGTGTTAGGTAACGTTAACGGTGTTAGGCTGACCAAACGTCCTCTTTTGCCCAGACATGTCCATTTTTCACGTCCCGTCCGGGGCGTCCGGGGTTTTTTTATAAACTGATAATGTTTTTCTGTGTGTTTGTGTGTGTGTGTGTGTTAGAGTGCGGCACGGCCGCATATTTCTGTTTGAACCCGAACTGAGCCCAACATTATTTATAACCAAAGCACTGAGTTTGTGCCACACAGTTGTTACGGTTACAGGCTCTTTAACCCTATGGGCCCGAACGACGCATAGTCCGTCCAAATTCACACCTGTTCTTCTCTGTGGATTTTCTCCGCGACCGTGCGTCATAGCGAGAAGCCACGCGTATCACGTGAAACAGTGGAATCATAGCTTTCCGACAAGACCAAGCACTTGTCGGTAGTCCAATGTTTTCACAACGAAAAAAAAAATGATTAAGTTACACTAAAATTATGTATAACAGAGCTTTCATACAGCTCTGCAAACACATTACTCTTGGATGGATTACTCGCGAATGCAGCATGGCACAGAAATACAACGCGTATCACATGAAAGCGCAGGAGCAGAGCTTTCCAATGATACCACAATACCACATCATTGTGCTGTCATCCCATCATGCTATAAATACAGATTAATTGTCTACAAAATAAAAACCTNCGAATGCAGCATGGCACAGAAATACAACGCGTATCACATGAAAGCGCAGGAGCAGAGCTTTCCAATGATACCACAATACCACATCATTGTGCTGTCATCCCATCATGCTATAAATACAGATTAATTGTCTACAAAATAAAAACCTGACGAATTTCTTTACAACCATTATTACAGATCTTGTTATCAGTCACTTCATATAGTGAGGAATAT
>NC_065524.1:3911471-3912928 GCF_006386435.1 Epinephelus moara
TAGTTTTAAAATTAATTTGTGGCATGTTGTCTTGTAAGGTGTGTGGCATCACGGTGGCTGCAGATGGGACAGAGGATGAGATGATTCACTGATTCAAGGCAGGACAACTAGTACACTGTGCTGTAGTAAATAGTAAATAGTGGTGATTTACAAAAACACCAAAAACTATTTTTACTGTTAAAGTAAAGTTTGTTCCTGTAAATAATACAGTACTTTATTTGTAATACTATATAGAAAATATACGGTTTTACTGTAAAGACAAATTTACATCAATATTTCTGCTGTTAAAATAAAAAAAAAATACAAATTTGGCTGTGATTTTTTTTTTCTTTTATTAAAAGCCTCCTTCAAATAGTAGCCTGCCCCTATTTGTAGCCTGGCCCCAAACTATTTTTTTGTTAATAGTAGCCCCGGCTACTATTTGAGGAAATACGGTATGTATGTAACATACAGTCACTGGCCACTTTGTGTACACCTGTGTTATCGAATGCAATCCAGTAGAACGACTATACCATGATTGTTTCCCTGAAGCTTATAAATTTTCGGTTATTGTTGACATTGTCTAGAAAGTGATGATTCTACTTTGTTTAGTATTGAAGTCATAGTGAATGGTGGTGGTGTACTGGGGTGGTCTCCTAATTTTGTCTAATTGAGGGGGACAAAATATTAGGAACACTTTTAAATATATTGCAGTCCAGTAAACCAACACCACCCACTACGACCTCAACAATAAAGTAGAATAATCACTTTTCTGACAAAAAATGAAAATGTAAAAGCTTTGTAAACGTAGAATGTGTGGCAGAGCTGTTGTATTGGATTGTATTAGATTGCACAGGTGTTCCTAATAAAGTGGCCAGTAAGCCCCACATTTACACCACCAATCCATGCCTGCTCTGGATCTCCCCGCAGCCCTTGGTTGCTCGGCAGCCTCAGCCCCTGAGACCATGCTGATCAACTGTTATTAAAAGCTTTTCTCTATGTCAAGGGGTGTGGCCGCTATGGCGCCGTCCTCGCCGCCAAATATGTTTGGCTTTTTGATGGCTTCAGCAACCTCATATCCTCATGAAATTGATACACATGGGGGGGACAAAATGCCTCTATAGTGCCCCCTTGAAATTTTCAAAAACCCCTCCCCATAGGGGTTTTCTTGGAGTAGGAAGATGAAACGTCACACCACGTCATTACTCTGAGTTTTCACATAACCGCTTCAGTGATGCGTGCTGCTGGCCCCCACAGTGGCGCGGGAAAGCGAGGGCCCGATTTCAGCTGCTTGCAGCTTTAATTATACATTATTATTTCATAGCGTGGGGAATGCGCAAGCCATGTGTTTTCCACTAGAGCGTTTTGGAGGCATTTGATGGTGTATTTGATTAGTTTTGAGGGAGAGAGGGGGCTGTATCACCTCCATTTCAGCTGGCAGCTCTGTCCCACCGATCTAAAAACAGCAGGCACTGACA
>NC_065524.1:3913016-3919868 GCF_006386435.1 Epinephelus moara
TGTCCCCCCCATGTGTATTAATTTTCATAAGGATGTGACGCTGCTGAAGCCATCAAAAAGCCAAACGTATTTGATGGCGAGGGCGGCGCCATAGCGGCCACGCCCCTTGACATAGATAAAAGCTTTTAATAACTTTTGATCAGCATGGTCTCAGGGTGATCTGTACCAAACCTGAAGTTGATTGGACAAAATGTGTAGGAGGAGTTTGTCAAAATACAAGGTGTCGAAATCACAAAATCGCCACCAAAATGAAAAGTTTAAATCAAAATGGCCGACTTCCTGTTTGGTTTAGACCATTGGTGGCAGAGACTTTTTTGTGCGTCTGGGCAACATACACATATGTACCAATTTTCATCCTCCTACTCCAAAAAAAAACCCTATGGGGAGGGGTTTTTGAAAATTTCAAGGGGGCGCTATAGACGCATTTTGTCCCCCCCATGGGCGGCGCCCCTATTGGATGCAAGAGCTCACCATTCTTGACCTGTGTATCAATTTTCATGAGGATATGAGATTGTTGAAGCCATCAAAAAGCCAAACGTATTTAGTGGCGAGGGATCGATAGTCGCCACGCCACCACACGGACACCATTAGACATAGCTTCACAGCGTTCATAAGGTAGCTTCACCAACTTGTTCTGCATGCATTAGAAGTGGAATGAAGTTGATGCAGTCAACTCGTTTTTTTTCAGGACAATGTGGGCTATCCAGATTTGCCATCATTACATGTCCTTCTATTGCCTGTATTTTATATAAATTTTTACATCAATGAAAAAAACAAATTTGTGTTACTAAATTCTTACATTTTTACATGTATCTCAGCATAGCAAGTTGGAAAATGACATATTCTGCCATATCTGAAGAGGGGAGACTCTCTGGAATCTGGCAATATAAGAAGCATGATGGTGGGACATTGTGTCACTTCACAGCTGTCCAAAACATGTGGTTTGTGCCAGGCGGACATGATTGCCAGTATTTTTTCATTATTGCAAGAAATTCCATTGACTCATTCACAAGTCAAAAATGTGTTTTATCTGAAAGAAACATGCAATATTTACATCTAAGATCATAAAAAAATAATCAACCAAGTGCAATGATGTCCTCCAAGATAATACTTGCCACTTTGTTTGCAGTAAAAACAAATGGTAAATGGTAAGATACGATATTCCTCACTATATGAAGTGACTGATAACAAGATCTGTATAATGGGTTGCAAAGAAATTCGTCAGGTTTTTATTTTGTAGACAATTAATCTGTATTTATAGCGTGATAGGATGACAGTACAATGATATGTGTGGTATCACTGGAAAGCTCTGCTCCTGCGCTTTCATGTGATATGCGTGACATTTCTGTGTGAGCCTGCATTCACGAGTAATCCATCCAAGAGTAATGTGTGTGCAAAGCTGTATGAAAGCTCTGTTATACATCATTTTAGTGTAACTTTATCTTTTTTTTTTCGTTGTGAAAACATTGGACTACCGACAAGTGCTTGGCCTTGTCAGAAAGCTACAATTCCGCTGTTTTGCGTGATATGGCTTAATTGGCTTCTCACTATGACGGTCGCGGAGAAAATCAATAGAGAAGAACAGGTGTGAATTTGGACGCATTATGCGTCGTTCGGGCCCATAGAGTAGGGGGGATCAAAATAAAATCAAAAAATAAAATAAAAATCAACCAGCCACCCTCCTCCCCTGTCAAGTAACGAACAGTCCCTAAAGTGCGGTGAGGTTTGTGGGCCGTTACTGACACAAAGACAGAAATGTGAATGGCTCGTTTCTCCTCTGACACGCCACATACCTGTGTGCCGCCACTGCTCGGTTGTCCAGGTACTGGGCAGTCATGACACCAACGAAAGAGGAAATTACCTGGAGACGGGCCTTTGTGTCGCCAGTAAGCCGTTATCTTAAGTTTGTCAGCTGCTCTCATGTTCCCTCCTTTTGTGAAGGTCTTGTTGCCGTCCTCTGCTAACCAGGCGTCATATGCCTCGCGGCGTATTCCCCCGATATTTGTTCGGAATATTTCAAAACTTCTAGCTTTAAATGAACACTGAAGTTGCGTCTTGTCGCCATCTTATCTGTTTACAATCAGCTGAGAGTGTGCAACTGCGCATGTGCCTGGATGGGGGTTGACGTGTGTGGATGTGCTTCTCTGTGTCTGTGGATGTGTGTAATCCGGGTCTAGCGCTCTATAAATGACAAAAACATCACATAAACACCACCAGTTTATAAAAGAGGCCGGCGTTTATTTATTAAATGTTTTTTTAAGAGGCCGGCTGCAAATAGGGCCCGGTGATATTAACGTTGCAGCAGAGAGATGCTGAGCACAATTAACGTTACACAACGTTCACTTACCACGTCTGCTCGTTTTGTGATGCCGAAAGATGAAAAGACAGTATCTTTCAAGAAAAGCGTTTGAACCATTCCTGAGCTTCTGCGCTCCATCCTTTCACTGTAGTCCTCGTAAACAAACATTTTCTGGACCGTTTCCACAGGCATGTTGGGATCGATGTCCAGCACAAATAGCAATTGTTTCATCCTGTCCGTATATATCACTCTGCTCCACGTCTTCAGCTTGTTACCGCAACCTTTTACAATACATGTGTAAACCATGATTAACAACAGCACTCTGTAAACTTTTCTCAAACTTTCTGCTGCGTCCAGCTGACGATACCGCAAATGCAAGGCTGCAAGCAATAACTACGGCACTGTCTCAGGTACGAACTGTGTCACTCCGCCCAGTGGTTTACTGAAGAAAGTAGTTCCGAGTATTTGCTTCATGTGTCGGAATGTTACTTAATTATACATTATTATTTCATAGCGTGGGGAATGCGCAAGCCATGTGTTTTCCACTAGAGCGTTTTGGAGTCATTTGATGGTATAATTGATTAGTTTTGAGGGAGAGAGGGGACTGTATCACCTCCATTTCAGCTGGCAGCTCTGTCCCACCGATCTAAAAACAGCAGGCACTGACATTTAAAGGTATCAGAATCAAGAGCTCGCCATTCTTGACCTGTGTATCAATTTTCATAAGGATATGACACTGCTGAAGCCATCAAAAAGCCAAACGTATTTGATGGCGAGGGCGGCGCCATCGCAGCCACGCCCCTTGACATAGATAAAAGCTTTTAATAACTTTTGATCAGCATGGTCTCAGGGTGATCTGTACCTGTACGAAAATTTCAAGGGGGTGCTATAGAGGCATTTCCCCCCCATGGGCGGCACCCCTATCAGATGCAAGAGCTTGCCATTCTTGACCTGTGTATCAATTTTCATGAGAATATGAGATCGTTGAAGCCATCAAAAAGTCAAACGTATTTGCTGGCGAGGGATCGATAGTCGCCACGCCGCCACAGGGACACCATTAGACGTAGCTTCACAGTGTTCATAAGGTAGCTTCACCAACTTGTTCTGCATGCATTAGAAGTGGATGTTGATGCGGTCAAGTTTGTGTTATCAGTACATGTTAAAGTAAGTTAAGTTCCAAATTCGATGGCGAGAAAATGAAAAATCGCCAAAGTTTGTCAAGCCCTAGTGGCCACGCCCCTTCATATAGAGGAAAGCTTTTAATATCTTTTGATCAGCATGTTCTCAGGATGATCTGTAGCCAATTTGAAGTCGATCGGACGAAATCCCTAGGAGGAGTTCGTTCAAACATGTCAAAAATTCAAATCAAAATGGCCGACTTCCTGTTGGGTTTACGGCATGGGTCCAAGAGGATTTTTTGTGCGTCTTTGCATGTTCTATGAGCCTACCAATTTTCATGAGTGTAGGTGAAACTCACAGGCGGGGCTCGAGGCACAAAATTTTCTAGGGGGTGCTATGTCGCCATTTGGCCCCGTCCACATAGAACACTGCCGAAATATCAAATTTTTTACCAGACCAAACGCGTGTGCCAAATTTGGTGCGTTTTTTAATTTGGGAAAGGGGCCAAATTGGAGATTACACGTTCGTAATAATAATAATAATAATAAAAATAATAATAATAATAATAAACAGCACGATTACAACGGGGTCCTTACGGACGACTTCGTCGTCGCTCGGGCCCTAATAATAAACAGCACGATTACAATAGGGTCCTCACAGACGACTTCGTCGTCGCTCGGGCCCTAATAATAATAAACAGCGCGAATACAATAGGTTCCTCACGGACGACTTCGTCGTCGCTAGGGCCCTAATAATAAATAATAATAAACAGCGTGATTACAATAGGGTCCTCACAGACGACTTCATCGTCGATCGGGCCCTAATAATAATTCCTTCAGTTTCAACAGGGCCTTGCCCGGCCTTTGGTCGGTGCTCGGACCCTAATAATATGCATCGCAATTAACAATAGGGTCCTACGCGACTTTGTCGTCGCTCGGGCCCTAATAATAAACAGCGCGATTACAATAGTGTCCTATGGACGACTTCGTCGTCGCTCGGACCCTAATAAAAAATCCTTGCATTTCAATAGGGTCCTCGCACCGCTAGGTGCTCGGGCCCTTATTTCAATTTCAATTTCAATTTTATTTATAAAGCACAATATCACAAATCACAATTTGCCTCACAGGGCTTTACAGCATACGACATCCCTCTGTCCTTAGTACCCTCACAGTGGATAAGGAAAAACTCCCCTCAAAAACGGGGGCAAAAAATGGTAGAAACCTCAGGAAGAGCAACTGAGGAGGTATCCCTCTTCCAGGACGGACAGATGTGCAATAGATGTCGTGCAGAACAGATCAACATTATATATTAACAGTAATCCGTATGACACAATGTGTAGCAAACCCATTTTGTTTTTGTGCTTGCTGTTTCTCGTTTTGTCCACCAGAGGGCAGCTTGCATTGTTTGCAGGTCAATTTTGAAAAAACAAATATCTGCTTTAGATGCATTTTTTGACATGATTTCTTTAAAATATAAATTCCATGATTTGTGTTGCTATTAAGAAGATGTAATTTCATTCATTTTTATATGTATATTTTTGCCCGTTTTGGAGATAATGGTTCCGTTTTTAAACAGTGAGATTTTATTTTGAAGACCATTACTTCCTCCTTCCTTCCTGTGTTGTACTGCCGAACAAAACAAAGCCACTTGACTACGGAATGAATGGTAAAACGATAAAAGTTCAAGGTAAACAAAGGAAAATAAAACGGCAACGGCAACTTAATGATAAAAACGTCGAAGGCTGAGTGTATTTTGGCAACCCCCCGAGGAGGCATAAGGTTGGTGTGTGTTGTGCCTGTGGTGATTATTTTCTTACTTGATGATTTGTGTCAAAAAGTATGCTAACTCTTTTGCCCACCTGTTTGGGGAATTGGCGGTGTATTGCTTGGTATAATGTTGAGTTGTCTGAGAAAGTACTGTGATCATTTACCATTTATTATGGACAGAAGTGGAAACAGAAATGTGATTGCTTTGTTTTCTTTGTTTTGTCAGTTCTCACGTTGGTTTATGGAGCTGGTTTTGTGGAACAGCAATAAATGTTAAAACCATCAGTCGAGTCTCTTACCATCTTTCGGAGGGTATGCTACACAATGAGACAGAAAGGGAGACAGAGACAGAGAGAGATGCAGGACAGACGGTAATGACAATAGCTTACAACAGCAATACTGAAAGTAATAATATATTTAATATTACAGGCTATTGTGGTACAATATGTTGAAAATTAATATCTGATAGTATACATATGTTGCAATGTCATATGTGTATGATAACAGTAGAAGTATGACTAGCGGTAACAGCAGCAGCAGGAGGCATCTGGCATCAGGACCACGGCAGCAGCACAACCACACACGTCACACTATCCAGACACTGCTGCGATATAAGTTAACCTGCGAGACAGTGGAGCACAAAGGCTCCGGAGAAGAAGTCGAGTTTAGTGTTGTAGTACTCGAGATTGGTCTTGGCCTCGAGACCGGTCTCGAGACCGTTTTTTGAGGGTCTTAGTCTTGTCTCGGAATCGAGGGCATTTTTACTCGGTCTTGTCTCGGTCTCGGACTGGGCGGACTCGTTTTTTTTGAACGAGACCAGTCAAGACCACCACTGATGCTTTTTGTCCGTGCTTTACTGATAAGAGCGAAAAAGACCATCTCAAAAACAGCTAATAACCTCAAATCATTGGTAGCATAAAGATTTTCCCCAGCTGCAGCTGCTACCTGCCCAGTGTCAGTGTGAGTGACTGACACGCCCCCTGCACACAGAGGATGGAGACGGCAGGAGGAGAGGCTGTGTGAACTCTAAGATTTATTTCATTGTGGTCTGCAACAACAGAGCAGATATTGTTTTTGTTGTAATATTTATTTAACCCTATGGGCCCGAACGACGCATAGTGCGTCCAAATTCACACCTGTTCTTCTCTACTGATTTTCTCCGCGACCGTCATAGTGAGAAGCCACACATATCACGTGAAACAGCGGAATTGTAGCTTTCCGACAAGGCCAAGCACTTGTCGGTAGTCCTATGTTTTCACAGCAAAAAAAAAAGATAAAGTTACACTAAAATTATGTATAACAGAGCTTTCATACAGCTCTGCAAACACAATACTCTTGGATGGATTACTCGCGAATGCAGGCTCGCACAGAAATGCCACGCATATCACATGAAAGCTCAGGAGCAGAGCTTTCCAGTGATACCACACACACATTGTGCTGTCATCCCATCATGCTATAAATACAGATTAATTGTCTACAAAATGAAAACCTGACGAATTTCTTTACAATCCATTATACAGATCTTCTTATCAGTCACTTCATATAGTGAGGAATATCGTATCTTACCACGTCTTAGGCTTGCATGTGTTTCTCCCTGTCTATCCACATTTGTAGTCCGGCTTTCAAGATGCAAATATCTCCATACTGTCCAGTTGACACTCCATCAAA
>NC_065524.1:3920165-3931665 GCF_006386435.1 Epinephelus moara
TAGCATGTGTATGTAGCCTTTATAATGACTGTGATATGAGCTTAAAAGTAAAGGCAGTAAAAATACCCCAAAAACGCCTAGGGCCCATAGGGTTAAAAGCAAACTTAAATAAAAAAAAACTCACATTTTGATGTTTTTTATGATTTTCCTTTGATATATATGGTCTTGGTCTTGTCTCAGTCTCGACCTTCAAAAGTCTTGGTCTTGTCTCGGTCTCGACCTCTAAATGTCTTGGTCTTGTCTCGGTCTCAGTAATCTCTGGTCTCGGTAATGTCTTGGTCTCGGTTGGTGCGGTCTTGACTACAACACTAGTCGAGTTAGTGACATGCAGTATGGCCGAGTTAGCAAGATGCAGTAACAGGACATGAGAGAGAGAGAGAGAGAGAGAGAGAGAGAGAGAGAGAGAGAGAGAGAGAGAGAGAGAGAAGGTGCTCTGTGTATTATAGGAGGTCCCCCGGCAGACTAGGCCTAAATCAGCCTAACTAGAGGCTGGTACAAGGCAAGCCTGAGCCAGCCCTAACTATAAGCTTTATAAAAGAGGAAACTCTTAAGTCTAGTCTTAAATGTGGAGACGGTGTCTGCCTCCCGGACCGCAACAGGAAGATGATTCCACAGGAGAGGAGCCTGATAGCTGAAGGCTCTGGCTCCTGATCTACTTTTGGAGACTTCAGGGACCACGTGTAACCCTGCATTCTCAGGTTCTCTGGTGGGATAATATGGCACTATGAGCTCTCTAAGATATGATGGAGCCTGACCATTTAGAGCTTTTTAAGTTAACAGTAGGATTTTAAATTCAATTCTGGGTTTTATAGGGAGCCAGTGCAGAGAAGCTAAAACAGGAGAAATATGATCTTGTTTCTTAGTTCCTGTTAGTACACGTGCCACTGCATTCTGAATTAGCTGGAGAGTTTTTAAAGACTTATTAGAGCTGCCCGATAATAGGGAGTTACAGTAATCCAGCCTAGAGGTAACAAATGCGTGGACCAATTTTTCTGCATCTTTTCGGGTCAGGATGGGCCTAATTTTGGCAATATTACGTAGATGAAAAAATGTAGCCCATGAGATTTGTTTCAAGTGAGAATTAAAAGACAAATCTTGATCAAATATTACTCCAAGGTTTCTTACGGTAGTGCTAGAGGCCAGAGCAATGCCATCTAGAGAAACTATGTCATCAGAAAAAGAGTTTCTGGGCCTTATTTAGATGGTCTAAAACACGCAGCGCCAGGCGTGCGGCGCATGGGTGTGTCCCAGTCATTTGCTAGTTAGACAGCAAGTTTTTAGACTGTGCGCCATGGCGGAGAGTCTAAAAGAGTTGGACTTACTCTGTGAATTAGTCATGGGTGTGTTTTGGGCCCATCATTCAATAAGCCAATCAGAGTGTCACCTCTCATTCCCCTTAAAAGAGGCACAATTGGAGCGCATGGCGGATGGCTAGTTAGATGGCGGGCCTACCAACTGGAAAGAGTGAGCATTTTACAGCTGAGGAGACGGATCTCCTCGTGCGGGAGGTGAAGGCCCGTCAGAACCAGATCTACGGGGACAGCAGACAGGCACCCAAGCTCCCCGAGGTAAAGCAGGTGTGGGATCACTAATACAAGAAAGAACTTACTAAATATCTGTGGAATATTATTCAAACCTGTTTTCATCATATAACAGAGCACAGCTGTCAGGACTGCCGCGGAGCTCCCCAAGGTGCTGATCCTGCAGCTAGGACCTGTTCAGGGTTTTCTCCCCCACCCACGTTTGTTAATTGTTTTCACATGTTTCCTAGAGCTGTGTTCTGCCTCTTATTTGCATGTGTGTCCTCTCTACACTCAGAAAACAATATAATATAATATAATGTAGCCTAGTATAACATGTTAAAATAAATGCAATGTGTGGGCTTTGGTTTTCAATCAAAAAAATGATTGATTGGTCAGATAATTTCACAATTTCATTTGTCATTATTACAAATTATGATGATCATTATTACTGCGATTAGATAATTCTGATTAATGACTGACCATTAAGACGTGTTTCTGATAAATATTTTAATGTGCACAATAATAACCTTTCACATTGTAATCATATTTTTATTTGTTATCTTTTGTATATGTGTGGCTGCTCCGTGTGTGTCTGAGCAGAGTGCACGCGCATTGTGTACCCACCTAGAGATGCATATTACTAACTTGTTTAACAGCGAAATACTGTGCCGTTGACTTTAGACCAGGTTTTTGTTGGTCACTGGCGCATTTGCTTTTTACGTCATCTAACTAGCAACGCACCATGACTGCACCTGACCACTCCTCATTTTTAGACCAACACACTCAGAGAAGCGCAAGTTCATTTGCTAGTTAGACGATGAGAGCGCAGGGCGTGAAAATGACAACTGCGCCTGCATCTAAATAGCAATGACACTTGCGACATGGATTATGCGCCCTCCGCCGTCCACTTTAGACCATCTAAATAGGGCCCTCTGAGTTGTTTGGGGCCAAGAACAATAACTTCAGTTTTGTCTGAATTTAACATAAGGAAATTGGTGCTCATCCAGGTTTTTATGTCTTTAAGGCAATTATGAAATTTAGTTAATTGATTAGTTTCTTCTGGCTTCATCGATAAATACAATTGTGTATCATCCGCATAACAATGGAAATTTACAGAGTGATTTCTAATAATGTTACCTAAAGGAAGCATATATAGAGTAAATAGGATTCGTCCGAGCACAGAACCTTGTGGAACTCCAAAACAAACTTCAGTACGTAAGGATGATTCGTCGTGAACATTAACAAACTGAAAACAATCAGATAAATAAGATTTAAACCAGCTTAGTGCAGAACCTTTTAGGCCAATTAAAAGTTCCAGTCTCTGCAGCAGAATTTGATGGTCAATTGTGTCAAATGCCGCACTAAGATCTAGTAAAACAAGTACAGAGACGAGTCCTTTGTCTGAAGCAATCAGAAGATCATTTGTAATTTTAAGTAGTGTTGTCTCAGTGCTATGATGCACTCTAAATCCTGACTGAAATTCTTCAAATAAATTATTATCATGGAGAAAATCTCACAGCTGGTCTGCGACTACTGCGATCTTTGAAAGAAAGGGAAGATTAGATATTGGTCTATAGTTGGCTAACACCTCTGTATCCATGGTGGGCTTTTTTAGGAGAGGTTTAATTACAGTTACCTTAAAAGACTATGGTACATAGCCTGTTAATAAGGATATATTGATCATGTCTAATAAGTGAGTGTTAACTAAAGGTAATACTTCCTTAAGTAGCCTAGTTGGGATGGGGTTTAAGAGACATGTTGATGATTTAGATGAAGAAATCACTGCAGTCAGTTGTTGAGGAGAAATCGGGGAGAAGCAATCTAAATATATATTTGGTCTTACAGCTGTGTTTGAGGGCAAATAGGTACTATCTGAGGACAGGCGGTCATGAATTTTGCCTCTAATAGTTAGAATTTTGTCATTAAAAAAGCTCATGAAATCATTACTGCTAAGGGCTAAAGGAATACAAGGCTCAATAGAGCTGTGACTCTCAGTCAGCCTGGCTACAGTGCTGCGAGGTTTTCCAGGTCAGATGCAAAAGACTAAGGACAAGACTTTCAAATGAATTATAATCTAGTTTAGGTTTAGGGCTGATTATATAATAATAATGATAATAATTCCTTGGGGCATCGGTGGCTTAGTGGAAGAGCAGGTGCCCCATGTACGAGGCTGTTGCCGCAGCGGCCCTGGGTCGACTCCAGTCTGTGGCCCTTTGCTGCATGTCTCTCCCTCTCTCTCTCCCCCTTTCACACTTCACTATCCTATCAATTAAAGGCAAAAAATGCCCATAAAAATATCTTTAAAAAAATAAATAAATAAAAATTCCTTCAGTTTCAATAGGGTCTTCTGCCTTCAGCCGAGGTCCCTAATTAATATTTGGCAAAGTCAGCAACTCCCCCTACTAGTCCATGAGCCAGACCGCCGATCATAATAAAAAAGGTGAGCAAATTCTTGTTGCTATTCTCTTTTTCCTATATATGTCTACATTATTTATTGGCATGATAGCCATTGCAGACTGGTAGCTTAGTGATGGTTATCATGCATTGAATATATGGACCCCTATTGCGGAAACCCATTGACTGTGTAAGGTGCCTGTTTGATGCTATGGTGTTTATTAACTACTTGTTGACTACTCATGCTGCCCAAATCAATCCAATATATTCTTAAGATATTGAAGAACTGAAAAAATGGTATAATTGGCTACCCAGATAAAATATGAGGCTGCTACAACCTCTTTTTTTTTAAATTCTGCATAGGCGGAAATTACATTTTAATTTTTTTGTTCTGTATCTATTCACATCAGAGTAATTATGTAATATTTACAGTCTCTTAGACACCAAATTTACCTTTCACCAGGTACCGGATTTATGGATGTAGCACTTATAGTTCTGGAGATATACTCATTTTTATATGTGTATGGTGTTTCAGGCGAAATGTCCATAAAACATGAAAGGTTTATTTATATCAAGATCCCTATGCCTATGGTAATAATAACCATATGATTCACCTGCAAAATTGATGTTTCTGAATTTAAGGAAAATGATAACGTACTCATGAAACAAATCAACACTTTTTACTTCTGAAGCAATCATTTGAACAAAAAACTGGAAAAATAGATGATGATCCTTATGTCAAAGAATGTGGAGCACACTAGTACAGTATTTAGTAAGTATATACTTTAGTAAGTATTTTAAGGCCCTACTGAGTCAGTCAGGTCTGCATATGTGATAGTGCTGCACGATTAATCTAATTGCAATCGTAATCGCAATCGCGATGTCAGGCTGTGCGATTACATAACCGCATAAAAGGCTGCGATTTGTGATTTAATGTGAATAAATGTTAACGTGTGCCTGTGAACGTGACTGCCTCTCCTACAGTGTGTCGACATTACGCCCACAAGCTATCCTGGTGTGTGCAGCACATATGGTCACGTGACCACCAGGCGTGCAGCAGTGACCAACATAGCCGCTGTAGAAGAGCATGAGCACGACCAAAAACAGGCTGAGTTGGTGGTGGAAAAAAACCCAAACGTCTGTTATATGGCGATACTTTGAGTTCAGGTATGGTGACGTTGAAAAGAAAGACGTGCTGTGTAAAACTTTACAAGGTAAAGTCGCCATGCCCCGCGGCAACATGACCAATCTGTATCAACACTCGAGACAGCACAGAGGAAAGTATGAAGAATGCATGCGAGTGAAAGCCAAGCCAAGTAATGTTAGAGACAAAGAGACAACTGAAAGCCGCTAGAGCCTCATAAAACAACAACAAAGCACAATTATGCAAACATTTGTAAGTGTCACGCCATACGACAAGACCTCAAAGAGACAATGGGAAATCACAAACTCTGTCACAAACTATATGATAACAAATTAAAAATTGAGCACAGTTTTGCTTGGGTTCGGCCAACCTGACATGCTGCTGTGTTGTGCAATTGTCTATTCACATACTGGAATTTGTCATTTACATGACAACGCCTGAACGCAACACAGGCTCCACTCCAACTGAGTGTGTGTACAGTGTCGTGCTGTGCTGCTGTGTGAGCAGCTGTTTGACTGTGTGTAACAGCAATCTGTTGATGGTCATTTACACACTGTCCATATGAAATAACTATGTCAGGTCAGGTCAGTGCCCCCCTAATGTAATGGAAGGGGATTTCTAGTCAAATTATCTCGGGCCGGTGGTAGAGATAAGTGGGAGGGACCGTGCCTCCAAAAAATATGCCCTATTCATTCAGTGTTTACCCAACACGCTCAATACATGGACATACAATGACAAATTGTCATTATTACGTTATAAAAAACTATGAAAATATGGACTTACCCATGTTTGAAATGACCTGTTGAAGTGAAAAAACGAGTACTGACGGGAACAGACGAGTGGAGTCGGTGTTTAACCGGCGCGGAGAGCGCAGGAGAAATGCGCTGCCTGTGTGGACAGTCAAGCACCTGCGAGTACACTCGCAGGACTTCCGCGGCACTAACGCGCTCAGTGTGTCCTTAGCGTTAATTATAACAGCCAACTTATTGAAAAATGTCGGGTTTAAATCGGGCTCGGGCCCATAATTACAGTTAATTGGACAGGCCGGGCCGGTCCCGGTCATAACGTGCATGGGCTCGGGCCGGGTCGGGCTGAATTTTTTGGGCCCGATCTAACCTCTAACTCATGATACCATTTAAGCCTATATATTATATTGTAATCGCAATCGCAAATTGTGATATTGTCCACCAAAATCGCAATTGCACATTTTTCTCAAATCGTGCAGCATTAATCTGTGATCATCATGTCAGGGTCATCCTCTTGGGGTTCATTGTCACATGTTTGCAACTTGCACAGGTTGGTACATTTCCAGTCATTGCTCATGCACTGGCATTCTGGAAGCTTGCATCTACGACTACAGTTGAAGGACAGCAGCTGCACCACTGCCTCAGGGGCCTGAGATCCCCACATCCATTCCAGGGCTTTGCCATTGCCATGGTCACTCGCCAGTGGAGACGGGACCCTGACAAAAACCAGCAAAGCCGTTCTGGCCAGGGAACTGGAGAAGCAAGTCTTACCAGCAGAGACCATCCCTGAGCCATCTGCTACCATCATCGATGGGATGAGTCTGGTTCAGAAGATGAAGGGCAATGAGCAGACCTTCTCTCAACTTGCAGACTCGGTCCTGAATCAAATCCTACATAAATGAGCCAGAAGCCAGAGGATTGATGTGGTCTTGATGTATATTGGGAGGAATCAATCAAGTATGCAGAGAGAGAGAATCGGGGGTGTACCACAGGAATACAGGTCTGAAACATTGCACCAGTTCACCGGATTTAGCAATGGAGAAGGTTTCTCGGGAGCTCGGCCAACAAGACAAACCTCATAAGGTTCTTGGTGGTACAGCCCTAGTGCAGAGAAGCTAAAACAGGAGAAAAATTATCTCGTTTCTTAGTTCCTGTTAGTACACATGCCAGTGCATCCCTATATTCAACGCATGATAACCATCACTAAGCTACCAGTCTGCAATGGCTATCATGCCAAATTGTGAACTAGAGACGTGTATCAAGTCAAAAAAGCAAACTAGAAATTGCCCACCCATTTTATTGTCGTGGGTCAATTTTGGGGTCTTGGCTCATGGACTATACTGGCCACACAGAGAATCAATACATAAAACCTCAAAGAGCAGCCTGGCATGTTTTACCCATCTATGGATTTTAATCTGAAATGGAAGCAAATTCGGCTACAAGAGCAGCCTGGGGTTGATTTACACTTAATATTCAAAGTGATATAGTACTAAGTGGGATATCGAATGTCATCTAGGCCAACTAAAAGTAACAAAATAAACCAATCATTTACTGTAAACACAATCTGCTTTATTATTTTTTGTTTTAAATAAACTGCAACACAGAGGGGACAGTGGGCACAGTGGATGGAGTAGAGGATGGAGATGGACCTAAGATGAAAAACAACAACAAAAGCTAGTCATGTTAGATGTCATATTACACTTGAAAATTATGCTGCTTATTTCTAAATAAATTATTACAGCTATAGCTTGTAATAAGAAAACAATCTGCCAGTGGAACAACTGAAAATTGCTTGAAGTTTTGAAATAATATGCATTTGTCTAAAAACATGTCCTTTTTCATATGATTATGTCTTTTATTAAAAATGATTCATCTCAGAATGTTCTGCAGTACACAGCAATTACAAAGGCTGTTTTGTTGTTAACTTGCCAGGTAGAGCTGAGGTTACAGCAGACACAGAGGAGACAATGGGCACAGTGGATGGAGCAGAGGATGGAGATTGACCTAAGATGAAAAACATGTCCCTTGTCATATGATTATATCTTATATTAGTATATCTTAATGAGATAATCTGACTAGAATTTAAATATATATGGTGACAGTTTTTTCCTCACCTGATTCATTAGTTTTGGCTGAGCCTGAGGAGGTGGACTGCCCCTGGGCTAAGTCAGTGCCTCCTCCAAAATACTTTAACAGTGCTCCTGGGGAAATTTTTTAACTTATGAGCATAATAGGGAGTTGATATAAAAGGAATATGTTTATTTACTTACATAAATTACTATGCTCTGCAGCAAACAATTGCAAACAACATATGTCAAACTATAAGTTAACTAAGTTAATTCATTAATGCAAAAACATATTGCAAACAAAAGTCACCATGTTTGTAATTAACATTAGTTGTTATTAAACATTTGCTATCAAACGTTGTTATCAAAAATGTTGTTTTGATGCCAAAAAGTGACCCAGAATATAAATAGAGAATCAACTAATTTAAAGTATTACCTACCAGTTAAAAGAGAAATTTCTCTAGTTTTGAACTAACATTAGCTAGCTAATTTGCTATTATAGGCTAACGTAGTTGGAACAAAATATTAACATTAATTAGGGACTTTCCTAATTTGAGGAAACTTTTCAAAATCTCCTTGACACCAAACGTTACATTACCAAGACATGCAAACATACCTTTATCTTGTTGTTTTTTTCTCTTCTTCCTCTTTCTTCCTTTTTCTTTTTTCTGCCCCTGAAGGGTATGTCCTTTGTTGCAACATTATTAGGCCTGCCACCTGCTCCTAGCTCCTTGGAATGGCTATGTTGTGCTACATGATCAATAAAGACAGAAAAAAATACATTTACAGTACAGTATCATGGGGAACCTATCATTTGGAAACTGTATTTGCCTTTGGAACATACCACTCTTCTTCTGCTGAGGGATCCGTCAGTGGCATACCATCTGCCACTTTTCGATCTTAGCGTCACTCCTATGTAGGTGCATCTTACTATCTGAATAATGCACCCTTTAAATAGCAGGAAAATACTGCACTATTCTGACTTAAGACCAAGTTTTTGTTGGTCAGTGGTCTAATCGCTTTCTACTGCCTCACAATAGCAATATACCGACAGTGCACCTGACCACCCTTCATTTTAAAACCTACATGCCCATGGGTGCACAGATGGCTGCAAGCACATTTGCTGTTTACACAATGTTGGCACTGGCTGTGAAAAAGAAATCTGCGTCAGTCTGAAACCAGCAATGACAGTTGTGCTGTGCTGTGCCATGTACTGCTTTGGGTGTAACATAGGGCCCCGAAATGTATTTAGTATGTGTAGCATGGTAGCGCAGTGGTTTGAACCTGTTGGCCAACTTGGGCCCTTCTGTATTGAGTTTGTATGATTACCCCGTGTCAGTGTTCTTCCTCCCACAGTCAAAGACATGCAGGTTAGGTTAATTAGGTGAACTAGTGCCTTTAAATTGGCAGTAGGTGTGAATGGGGACTGGTTCTCTGCCTCTGTGTATCAGCCCTGTGATTGACTGTCAGCCTGTCCATGACACACACACTACACAGTAAAAAACCGAGTGTCAATTTAACTCTTAGAGAGTTGAATTTAACTCCGTTTCAGATAACATTTGGTCCCACTCAGAAATAGAGAAAAATTTACTCTATGGCCAGTGTCAACTTTTCAGAGTTAATTCTACTCAATTCAGTGTCAGAATTAACAATGAAATGTGTAAAGATATTTAACACTGCGGTGTGTTCACACTGTTCAGAGTAATATGATTACACTTACACATAGTTAATGTTACTCCAAATTTAGTTTTTCAAATTACACTCTGAAGCCTGATTTATGGTCCTGTGGCGTACCTATGACGTACCTACGTCGTTGCCGTGACGCCGTCGTGAACCCTTCGAACTTCTCCGTCACTCCATTTCGTCGCGGTGCAATTCACCGCCAGAGCGGTAGGAGGCTGCGTTCCTTTCCTGAATGGTTATTGTTGTCTCTAGTTGATTCTTTGTTTAGCTTCCGACTTTTCCGGTCACAGAGAAATGAACGTGGAGCACGGACAGACGGCTCCGTCCGTATCCGTATCCGTATTGAACGTTGAGCATAAATGGGCCTTAATACTGCAACATCTACATCGCAACAGAAGATGTTTAAAGATGGCGGGGATGGCGCAATCTGGAAATACGGAACCGGAAATGCGTTGCTACCAAGCAAACCAATCACAGCCCTCTCGGTCTGCCCTGGGTCTGCATCACCTCGACGTCTAGTTACATTTTTGGGGAGGTGCACGTCAGGCTACGCCGGGGGCTACGGCGAGCCTTCTGTGTAGCCACGTACCCTACGGCGTAGCGACGTCGTTGATTTAACGCAGGACCATAAATTAGGCTTAATGTGTAATAATATTTAATTGTTTCTCTACAGTGTTATTTTTTTTAAATCTAGGTCATATGATGCTATTTTACTTTTATGCTATATTATTGAATTGCTGTGAAACCTATCAAATTGAAATAAACACAAACATATAATATTACAGTAACAGCATTTATTATGTTTTGTCAGTGAAATAACACAACAGTTACCCATACTTGCCTTGACTATAAATGTTATTTTTAAAATACAGTGCTCACCAGAGGAAACAATATGGTACAACAAAGAGAGCTGTGTCATTCACTCCATATGACATTTGTATGTCAAAAGGCCTGGGATAATGCAGGTTGTCAATATGAAAGACAACAAAATCTTGCTTTGTCCTGGTCACCTCATATGCATGGAAATGTTCTTGAAAAGTTACTGTAAATAGAGGTGAAATGAGCAGCAACAATGTCTCATGCATTAAAGTAAATAAACTTGCATTCAGGTTGTCAATATGAAAGACAACAAAATCTTGCTTTGTCCTGGTCACCTCATATGCATGGAAATGTTCTTGAAAAGTTACTGTAAATAGAGGTGAAGTGAGCAGCAACAATGTCTCATGCATTAAAGTAAATAAACTTAGAAATTATCAGAACTGACACAATCTGGTAAAAAAGAGGCATTTCAGATTCAACTTTGCCACAAATAACCAGATGTGGGCGGTAAACCAAACCATTGTGTTTAGCCCAATTCACTTTCATAACTTGAACATTATTGGGCAGTTGCATTGACATGGCAATTCCAGAACCTCCTCTTACCATTTCTAAAGACACCATTTTTCCTGGACCAATGTCTAACCCACTAAAAGTTGTTGAAGATCGCCAAATGTATGCCATATGATTCTGATGTTTTTAGCCAGCGTTTTGGTGATATTTTTAAATGATTTGAGCTGTTTCTTGAAAAAATTGTGCTTACCTTCATAGCACATGCACCAGCTATGAAGTACAGGTCCTATTTTCTGAATGCAGCGGGGAGAGTGGCTAAGAAAATGGTGCTTTGGTAAAAAAAAATTTCTGGGGATACAACGTCTTGAACAGTTTGTGGTGTTCAACAATCAAGTGTGTTAAATATACACACAGACCTTGAGATAACATGGGAGAAAACACAATGTTTATTATTTGTAGTAATAAAAGAAGTAGGCCCCAATGTTGGTCAGTAGAGGTTACCAAATCTCCAAAGATGAGGGGAACATTCCTCAATAAGCACCATGACTGAACAGCATTCAGTCCCAGATCATTAGACTCTCCACCTAAATTCACAGCCACTGGCCTATTGTTTCT
>NC_065524.1:3932165-3936632 GCF_006386435.1 Epinephelus moara
CAGACAAACACTTCCCCCGACCTGAAGCCAGCCTTGATTCAGCCATTTTGGTAGTTCTCTGTTGTCAGCCATTTTGTTTTGTAGGCCAAACGGCTCTTTGATCACCACACCCGCCTTTGTCTTTCTTTTTCTTCTTTCTCTCTCTCTCACACCCACCCACCCACACACACACACACACACATATATACACACTAATGTTGGGACCTCAGCCACATGTTTCAAACAATAGAGGGGCCTTGACAAAACCAGCCGGCCTCAGAACAAAGGAAACGCGCCAAGCTTCCATCAGTCCAGTAGCTATAAAAGTGTAAATCACTTTTGAAATTCAAACTCTTGCTCCCCATTGGGCGACAGCAGCCAGGTTCAGGTGGAGTCAGAAGGAATCCCCCATGACGTCACTGAGACTTTAATTGCCGCTGCGCGCTGACACCCCTCGCATTCCCTGAGTGACGAGTTGCTGAAAGGAAGCCAAAGCTTTCTGTGCGCAAGTTACTGCAAGGGAGCACCTCAAACATTTGAATTTAACCGACCTAGGCCGCCCTTTTGTTTCTTTACTTGCTGGACGAGGAAAGACACTTTTTCTTTTGCTTTTTTAACACTCCACGGAGCACCAGAGGAACGCCGCGCAACCCCGCTGTTCCTCAGCATCTGCAGATTTTGGAGATCCCCTTTTTCTCCCGAGGAAGACGGAGTCACAGAGGCCCCGTTTCTTCAACCGAGTCGACTCAGCTGATCCCTCTTCTGCCACAGCATCTTTCATTCCGCTGTAGGACGCTACAGCGGCCCGCGCACTCATCCCACAGCAACAGACGGGACACACGTCGTCACGTGTGCGACTCAAGTAAGAGCGCTTCAGTCTAGGCAGAGACTTTAGATATAGCGTGTGATTTAAGAGTGACGTTAACTGTGATTTTGTGAACTTTGAGGACCGCCGTGTCCCTTTCTTTGATAATCTAATCATTGATTGCTGCTTGTTGTTGCGCTCGCCAGAGCAAATTGATTGTGCCGTTAGTGTGCCGGCCGCGGGCTCACAATATGCCGCATTCCTATCTGTAACAAAGACCAGTGTACGGTAGGCTGACCCAGTTAGTCTACCGGCCTCTGAGGGATAGGAAAGTGACCATTGTGTTCCTCCACGGCTGCTTTTACCTCGCACTGATTACGAGTGCCCGCTCCCCTTTCTTCTCTCTCGCTCTCTCTCTCCCTCTCTTTAACTAACCTACACGCACACTCGCACGCACACACACCTTATACCTGTGGTAAAATCACACATTGCCTTGTGAGCAACTCCTTAAGGGCAGTTCGCCATTACCACACTCCACACACCTACACGTGTTGGCACAGCTATTCTGTTAGAGCATACAGTGTGTTTGATCCTGCTGGGCGCCATCTTGTGCGTACTTTAAAGGTGCACATGTGGCCAGCTGTTTTATGACCCATTGTCTTGCTCTAGTATCCCTCAAATCTCCCACCTTACTCGTATCAGTACCTGGAGTGACGTGGCCTGCCATCCTCTTTCTCTCTACCTCTCTCCCTTCACACACACACACACACACACACACACACACACACACACACACACACACACACACACACACACATACATATGCACACACACACAGACCCACTTGCATGCTTTGATTTGTTGCTTCTAGTAAGTCAATTTAGTGTAGTATGTTTATTAAGTGAACAGCTTGTGATTGTTGAATCATAATCATTTAATAAACATTTCTGACTTTACTATAGCAGTCCTCTGTGGTGATTTGTGCATTGTTTTTGTATCAATAGCTGGTTGTGAGGTTCACGCCTTCTAATTATTTGATTGTTAATATTCACCTATATTAGCAGACTGAGACGAGGATTATTCCCTTTTTGTCTAAAACCGGTTGGTCATTGATCCCTGTATCCAGGGTGGTGCCCCGGAATTATTAATACACATTAATAATTTAATTTCTTAATTAATTACCATTGGTAATTAATAATCAATAACCAACTTGCCTTTAGCAAATCCCTACACTAATCTTGTATATAGTTAGTTAGAATTTGTGTGTTTTGGTTTGCTTTGCTAGTTTGTGAATAAATATAATTCTTTGGAATCATACCTGCTGTCTGTTTGATGTTGCACAAGAGTGAATGAATAGTCAACATCTGCTGCGTCAAGAACTCCGAAATCCTTCAGGCATTACCGTTAATTTCGGTTGTTGTCATTAATTTAATTATTAATCAAACTCCAAATTAATAGTTTAGCTTATTTTATGAGACTGATATCTTTAACTGGCTATCATTTTACCCTTTACGGGAATGGTGCCCCACGAGGTGATTTAATGTTAATTAAGTCACATTATTTAACATAATTATTAATTATTACTAATAATTATTAATTATTTCCGATAGCCAATTAAATCCCTACATTTTTGGTGCCTCCGTGTGAAGCCCGAATTTAAATCCTAACACAACCCATACTTAAAAGACCAAAAACAGTAACATTTGCCTGCCTGACTGAAACTTCTAAAACCATTTTAAATGTAAAAACATTTAATCCCAACTAATACATCTGAATTGCTGATCTCTCATGATCTCTGTCTCTTGAACTTGAACATTAATCTCCTGCATTTCTGATAATGGCTTTCAAAATGTTTTTGTCTAATGGGGATCATATAAATTCATCAATTTTTAAAAGTAAAAACACATTTTTAATCCTAACAAATACATCTGAATTGCATTCAATATTTCATGAACTTGAACAATAACAACACTGAGCTGGATAAAATAGCTTTCACAATATTTCTAGACTGATGATCATATTGTGGCAAATTCAGGGACAGCCAGGAGTTGAGCTTAGCTTCCCCAGATCATAGACAAGCACACTAACCAATCAGCCAAAGAGTCCAATCTATTCAAGTTAGGCTAGAGAGCCCATGGTGGTTATTGCTGCCCCTTCAGGAGGTTTGGCCCCCATGCTTCCCCACACCAGCACCCTCACTCCCTCGAAAAATTAGTCAAGGGGCGTCAGTAGCGTAGTGGATAGTGCCGGCGCCCCATGTACAGAGGCATTGCCTCACTGCAGTGGCCGCGGGTTTGAATCTGGCGTGTGGCCCTTTGCTGCATGTCAGTCCCCACTCTCTCTCTGTCTCCCCATTTCACCTTCTGTCCTGTCAATAAAGGCAAAAAATCATCTTAAAAGAAAAATTAGTCAAATTTCTGCTGCTGACAGCTTCATCTTCATCTACCTAGAACAAAAATTATTCAATTTTTTGGGGCGTCGGTAGCTTAGTGGATAGTGCCGGCGCCCCATGTATTGCTGAACAACGCAACGGGTTGTGAATGAAATAAACTTAATTACAACATGACAGTCTTGCACGAAATATCATTAACATTACTCTTTGTAGTCACGTAGGCATGTGAATTACAGCGTTTTATTGCAAAGAATGCATGTAACGGGTACACTTGGGCTGTTTCTCCGCCATCTCATTCAAATGTGCCAGATGTAGAGGGCGGGTATTTATACGTCATGGCATTCAGCTGAAAAACTCTTCTGGATAGGAAGCTCTCGACCATCCCAGCTCGTAGCTGCTTAAAGCTTGCTGCTAGCTCCTAGGGCTAGCTCCTCGCTGCACAAATAAGAGACTTGGGACAGCCTGGAAGATGGCGGACCTCGAACAACTTCCGGTTCAAGCGAGGAGGTAGCAGTAGCACTATAAAAATAAGAGACTTGGGATGGACCCATGGTCCTCTGACCATATATCAAGTGCCTGCACCTCCTCACTACTCCACGTCTTCCCATGAGACATTTTCCAACTTTTTCTTTTTTTACCTCTGCTTCTTCCGGTTCACGCTGTTGCCTTTGTTTTTTTTCTACCCAAAATGCACTGCACTCTTCGTCACTTCCTCTTGGAAGACTATCCAGCGAACCAAAGAGAGGAAGTGAACCAAAGCACTTACGTGGAAGCGGACCAAGGTTCGTTTAATATGGGGTGCCGTTTGTAAAGTGGCTCACGCTGAAAATAACATCATTTTGCCACATTTAGCTTCAAACAATGTTTAAAAAAGTGTTGTGAATTTTTTAACGTCACCTTTTACCACATTTACAGCATTATTTGTTAACTTAGAAATATATTAAATAGTTAAATCTAAATATTAAATGTGGCACCTAAATGTTAAATATTAAATGTAATATTAAATCTAAATCTAAATCTAAATATTAAATCTAAATCTAAATGCTAAATCTAAATCTAAATCTAAATCTAAATGTTAAATCTAAATGCTAAATCTAAATCTAAATGTTAAATCTAAATATTAAATCTAAATCTAATTGCTAAATCTAAATCTAAATGTTAAATCTAAATGCTAAATCTAAATCTAAATGTTAAATCTAAATATTAAATCTAAATCTAATTGCTAAATCTAAATCTAAATGTTAAATCTAAATCTAAATCTAAATGTTAAATCTAAATTCTAAATCTAAAT
>NC_065524.1:3938796-3961262 GCF_006386435.1 Epinephelus moara
GCAGTGTGAATTTGCATATTAGCTAAATATTTAGTTTCACCCAGAACATTTGGATTTAACATTTAACATTTAGATTTAGCATTTAGATTTAACATTTAGATTTAGATTTAGCATTTAGATTTAACATTTAGATTTAGATTTAGTATTTAGATGTAACATTTAGATTTAACATTTAGATTTAGATTTAGATTTAACATTTAGATTTAGATTTAGATTTAGCATTTAGATTTAGATTTAGCATTTAGATTTAATATTTAGATTTAATATTTAGATTTAGATTTAGCATTTAGATTTAAAGCTATAGTGCGTAACTTCTACGGGTCCGTAAATGTCCGTTTCACCCAAGCCACTACTAGAGGAGATGACACAATGCTGATTAAGCCGATCGGCTCCTAACATCTCGCGGTATTTTTCAATATATATCATTTTTAGTATGCGTGTAGACCGGCAACATTCCCATGCTGGCGCACAGGAAATGCTTCCTCACAACAAGAAGGGAGGGGGAGGAATAGCGGAGAGTGTCACAGCAAGAGGTAGAGCACAGGTAGAAAGAGAAAGCAACATGGCGGAGAAGCGGCCGAGACACGGTTCAGAAGTGGATCCTACCACAAAGAAAAAGCCTGGACGTTCGGCTGAAGGTCTGTTAGCAAAGAAGGAAAGTGATCGACGGAAAAGGCAAACAAGGATTTGCAGTGGCGTCGCTTTTCCTCGGTGGAGAGCCCTGAAGGAAGAAATTGGGCTGAGGGCAGACATGGATGTTGCCTTGCTGCTGTTGGATAAGTAAGTGACTTCGTTTATAATTATATTATGAGTAGTATGAGTTGCTGTTACATGTACTGGACCTAGTAGCCTACTTTATTATTTTCTTGGAAATGGTGCAATGAACGTAATGTAATGTTAGTAGCCTGGTGTTCGCCACGGTGTGTAGCATTGTGTACACGGTGTGTGGCGAGTGTTAATCTGTGTACATGGAAGTGCCGCCGGCTTATTAGTTGTAATAACGCATTATCCACTGGGAGGCGACAGAAGTTACGCACTATAGCTTTAACATTTAGATTTAGATTTAGATTTAGATTTAATATTTAGATTTAACATTTAGATTTAGATTTAGATTTAATATTTAGATTTAACATTTAACATTTAGGTGCCACATTTAATATTTAGATTTAACTATTTAATATATTTCTAAGTTAACAAATATTGCTGTAAATGTGGTAAAAGGTGATGTTAAAAAATTCACAACACTTTTATAAACATTGTTTGAAGCTAAATGTGGCAAAATATTGATGTTATTTTCAGCGTGAGCCACTTTACAAACGGCACCCCATAGTTTAAAGCAGACAAATAGGGCCAGTGTGAATGCGTCCTTCAAGTATTTCATCAGAATGGGGCTGAGTGACACAGGGCAGCAATGGACCCTTTGCTAAGCCCCGCCCCTTTGTGATGGTCCGACAAGCTGTCGGAGTAAGCATGGAGCCCACACTGTAACTAACTGCACTCCCTGAAGAAATATTATCATATTTTTGGAAAACTGAAATAGTGATTCCAGAGAGAAGCAGACAGAGGGGTCTACAGTCTGTTTGAAGGATATATCCAGGATGTCAAACTGACTCAGCAGCAACAACAGGTTAAAAAGACAAAGATAGTTAGAAGCTAAAGCCGAACTATAGGCTACAGATCACAGTGTAAAAGTGAACCACCACATCACTGCTGATCGCCACAGAAGACAATGAATATAAAGGGAAACTTTGCTGATACTGAACCAGCTGTGTGGCATCACAGTGTGAGCAGATGAACGTTGTTTGGCTTCGCCCCAATGCCGCTGCCAGCACCCGGACCTCCGCCGCCGGATGGGCAGGGATCTCTGGGGGAAGTCAAACAGCGTTCATCTGCGCACAATGCGATGACACACAGCTGGTTGAATATCAGTAAAGTCTCCCTGCTTCCCTTCACTGGTTCCTGTACAGCAGGGTCTGTCTTTTTTCCCCTGTTATAATCATTAATTGATTCTGGTTTTAGAACAGGGAAGAAACGTATATCTTTTTCCAACCTCTCCAGGTAACGAGTATCATTAATACACGAGGTGCCCCAGACACAACATTTAGCTCCAAATTCACAAAACCACCCTGAAAATGAAGGAAATCTGAAACGATCGCATTACAGTCAATGGAGCCCCACATCCGGGGGCGGGACTTAGCAAAGGGTCAATTGTTGAGACACTGCAGACTTCTTAGACACAGGAATAATGGTGGCTGTCTTAAAGTGATTGGAACACTCTCCTTTGACAGTGATATATTAAAAATACAAGTGATGACATAAGTAGCTGGTTGTGACATGTTCTTAGTACACAGGCAGGGATGTGGGCCCAGCAGCTTTACTCACATTCCCTCTCAGCAGGGTTCTTCTCACAACAGCTGTGGATACTGATGGCGGTCCTCTGGAGGTGGGGCAAACTCAACAGCTGACTCTTTGTTGAGGAGACCAAAGCAACTAAGAAGGAAGGTGTCAGCATTTCTTGGTGACCTTGCCACTTCCTGTGTGTTTCTGCCTAGAGCCATCATTAATGTTATTACTTACACCTGTGATTCCTCTGATACAAGACAAAACGTCAGCTGTAGAAACAGTCTGTTGTCATATTTGACAAGTGGGTTTATTGAGCAAGTTTTCCTTTGCCAGTATATATTGTATATGTACAGTACAGTCTACTAACTTATATTGGGTTTCACCAATATGTCTTTAAAGGAATAGTTTGACATTTTGAGAAATATGCTCATTTGTTATCTTGCCAAGAGTTAGAGGAAAAGATTGATCAAACTATAGACCGACTCACCATGACATCACACTAACAACAACAATCACTTCCAGGTAGAGAAGTGGCCATTATGAAATAAGTCTGTGGATATTCTCATTTATCCAGGTCAATTCCATTCTGGCAACAATTAAATCGTAGGCAACTGGACTTTGATGCGTTGAGAACTGATGAAGCCGCTTGGATAAGAGGCGAAACGTCTTCTAGACAAAATCAAAGTCCAGTTGCCTACGATTTAATTGTTGCCAGAACATTATGAAATAGGCTTCATTTTTAAAATTCTGTTGCCATTCTCAGTCGTAATTGTGACATTTAAAGATATTTAGTTAAACAAAGTAGTTTGACCTATCTGATGTCTTTTTTTTTTATGTACTGTGTTGCTTTGCTAGCACCTTTGATAAACCAAATCTATTGGCACGGAAACTGAGTAATGTGCTGCCGGGAACAAGGGCTGCAGCAAAACTTATTTGAGTCAGCTAAAAAAACTCTATCAGTTTATGTGTACACTATATTTGGAATATTTTCTGTGCTTTACCTCACACATTTACTGACACCATTATGCTTTCGAGTTGTCTGTCTGTCACAGTATATCTGATCTTGATTGTGATATCTCAAGAATGCCTTGAGGGAATTTTTTTTCCACATTTGGCAAAATTATCCATTAGGATTCAACGATGAACTGATTAGATTTTGGTGGTCAAAGGTCAAGGTCCCTGTGACCTCACATCCATCTCATTCACATGAAGGCAATATCTTATAACTGCCCAAGGGTATTTCGTCACATTTAGCACGGGCGTCCACTTTGACTCAACAATGAACTGATTAAATATTGGTGTTCAAAGGTCAAGGTCTCTGTGACCTTGTGTCTGTCTCATTCTAGTGAACACAATAACTCAAGAAGACCTTGAGATAATTTCTCTAAATTTGACACAAACGTCCAATTGGACTCAGCACTAAAATGATTAGGTTTTGATAGTCATAGGTCAATGTGACCTCAAAAAACATGTTTTTGGCCATAACTCAAGAATGCTTATGCTAATTATGACAAACTTCAACATAAATGTCTGACAGAATGATGAATTCATGACATTTTATATCCAAAAGCCCAAAGGTCAATATTACTGTGACATCATAATTTTTAATAGAGACACTGTTCTGGGCATTATTCAATGTCATATCTCAGGAACAGAAGGGGAGACATTTGGTCAGATACTAGTGACAATAATCTTGGATGTTCACCTTAAAACTGCTGATACTATAGATCTTCTGTGCTGCCAGGCGGAAGATGTGTGTGAAGCATCCATGCTTTAAAATATGTAGCTTTTTGCAGCAACATTCATACTACTGTTATGGCTCCATATGAGTCTGGACAGACATGGATGCAAACTGTAAGTGCAACTTGACTGGTTCTAGTTGTCAGTGGAATCTGGCTTTGAGATTAAGGCTTCAGTTCCCCATCAGTAAAGGCTAAAAACTAACCAAATGAGGCAGGGCTTGTTCAGTGATTTAATGTATGTGACACTGAGGTTTTCTACCCAGAAGTTATTGTAAACAAGCATTGTGATTGACTTTATTCCTTTATGAAAAGGTAACATTAGGCATGATTTTATATTTAATATTCAGCCATTTACCAATCCTATCAAAAACATAAAATACGAAATGTTTTCACTGTTTCTCCCACAGTTGTGCTTTTGGTAGAGTGGAAAAGCCTCTCAAACTGTATTTTAGAAATTTAATGGGACACTGGGAGCCAGTACTCTAATCCTTCTAATAAACTACCTAGTTGTTGGTCATTTCAGAATGTCACACTGGAATCATTCATATGAAGGTTTTTCAAAGACAGTCATGACCATTTGTACAATAATGATTTAATCTTATTGCACTCTGCGCTATCTGCCCTGTCCTGAGACACAATGTTTACTTAAATACCAGTTTCTGTCATAGAGCTACTCTTACCTTTCTTGCATTTCACACAGCACTTCAAAAAAAAGTAAACATCCACAACTCCCACCTCCCTCCAAAGTCCCATCCCCCTCCTCCATTACATCCTCATTATGTCTATGATAGACGTAGGCGTTGGCAAGGTAACGTTAGATACACTGAAGAGGAGAGCGAGTGTATCATTACAACCAAGACAGTCAAACGCAACCCCAGATTTTTAAAACTCAACCGGAGTCAATGATGACTGATGAGTTTTAGAATAAGGTTACAGTTAGATAGTAGCGTTAACGTTACTAGTAAGTGTAAATGCACAAGGTAGATAACGTTAATGTTTCAGAGGCTATGCTACAGTAGGCTAACGTTAGCCATAGCAACTGGATGCTGTGTTGTCATATATAACGTTATGAACTGAACTTAACTTCTTTATTTGTCATTTTTATGCGCAGCACAAAAACAAAATGATATTTTGCATACCCCAAGCAAAAAGAAACAAAAGATTTAAAAACAATTTGTGCAACATATAAGAAAGAACATATAGTGCAATAGTAAGATGAAAAGGGTCGACATTTCACAGTCAAAAACTCCACATCCTGAAAGCAGAACAGGGAGATCCTCTTCACATCACAGCACCATGAATCATTTGTGTATATTGCTAGACTGCCACCACGGAGCTTACCAGATGATGCAGCCTCCCTGTCTGCTCTGTGTAGTGTTAGCCCCATTAGCTCAACACGGGAGTCTGATATGTTACCATTCATCCATGTCTCAGTGAACACAAGGACACAGCAGTCCCTCACTCCTCGGTGAGTGGATCTCCTGCGGATGTAATCCATTTTCGTGTCCAGCGAGTGGACATTCGCCAGAAGACCGCTGGGAACAGCTGGTTTGATGGGGTTAGCTCTTAGCCTAGAGCTAACCCCTCTGCGCTTCCCCGGATTCCGCTTCCTGTCACAGCGCTGCCAGCGTCTCCCCGTCGGGACAGCTCCATGCAAAACCATGGTCATGTCAGGGCTAGCTCGACGTAGCAGGCCAAGCTTGCTACACATCCTGAGCTCTCTCCATTGTAGTGTTAGATCTCTGCAGTGGTTTCTAATGTCTATTAGAAACTCACGACTGTATAGCACTGAAGAATTTACTTCTCGTTGCACCGGGTTTACTTCGCTGGTGTACGCAGAGGCTGCCGCAAGCATTGGTCGCACTGCCATGTTGATTCAAACTTAAAGGCAAACTAAAAATACCTGTCCAGCAGAAACTCTGTGACCATCTCGTCCCTTTTTAGCTCAGGATGAAGCTGCATCAGTCTTCGCCATCGCTCGAAAGCAGAGCCGATGTTGAACCGAGTTTTGGCTCTTGCAGCATCGAGCAGAGCCGATGTTGAACCGAGTTTTGGCTCTTGCAGCATCGAGCTCTCTCTTAGTGTTAGCTTTTTCTGCAATATTCTTTCTTTTGCCAACTGATTTCCCTGTTAGAGCAGCTGGAGGTGGAAGCGGTGGTCTGCATTTGTCTGCCATTGTTACGGAGAAAAGTTTATATCCACAAGCGTCCCTGTTACTAGTTTATATCCACAAGCATCCCTGTTACTAGTTTATATTGCGGTCATTCGGTCCGAGTGCAATGATCGGTCAGAGTTTTCTTAGAATCATATGATAATGGTATAATTATGAGTTTTTATTTCTAGTGGAATTCAGTTACATTTTAGTGTGCCATCAGCTTATTAATAGCATTTTAACCTAAACAAAGAAAAGTGTAAAATTTCCAGAAAGGTAAGTGTTGCTTTAACATAGCTGATGTCATTGGTTGCCTCTAGTTGTCAGAGATTAAACTTTTTCAACGCCAAAAGTGATCATGTTCTTAGTCAACCATTCATTTTTCAACAATGAATTTGGGAAAATAAAAGGCAACACATACTCTTTTCACCAATCATCTCCATTAAGACCACTGATAAGTAGACATGCGTACAAATACAAAATAGACAGTATGTAAGTCAGAATTTTTTTCTGTATTTGCATAATATGTGTTGTTTCAGTTATTGTACAACAAACTGTTATCAGAATAAGTGGATAATGAAGTGCTTTCTCCGCTCACAAATGGACAAAAAAATGGCTGTTTTCTGCCTGTTTATATGCAGCTGGCAGGGTCCGGAATTAACTTTTTGACTTACCAGCCAAGGTAGCTGGTAGATGAAAAAATCCACCAGCCAAAATAATAAATTGCCAATTTTGTTTCACATATATATTTGTTTCAGTACATTTCTCATTACATTGAGATAATAAGGTAATTGAATTCAAACTTAAAGGAGAAAATCTACCTGTATTTGGTGCTTGCCGGGCGGTAATTTTCAAACCCTGGCAGCCAGCAACAACCGTAATGTAGACCCTTTTAGGACCAAGGTTATGATGATGTAATTTTATCAGCTGTAGGCAAAACATGATGCGTCACCACAGGGCTGTAGGCTACATAGGTATCTTAAAATGTCGTCTTGTTGTGTTATTGGGAGCCCAAATAGAAGGCTCAAAACTTTTATTGCATACAAGCCGCCACCATCAGTCAACAAAAACAAAGACAGCTATGGGTAAATATGATAAGATGAAATGACTGACGGAGGCGATCAACAAAAATGCTTGGATGTACAATAGGTTATCAGGTTAGGGAAAAAGTGTTTACTGTTGTAGAGATGAATAGCATTATTTGTATTAAGGGTTATCATGTCAGAAATTGGGGAGGTTTTAAGAGGAATTTTGCATTTATCAATAACACTAACTTTTTAACACATTAGCTGATGTTAGCACTCCCAATTCATGAACTGTCCAGTCCAGAACTTGGAATGAATATTTCAGAATGCACCGTATTCAGAGAGACTCGTCATCTTCCTCCATTGCCAAGAGGAAGCCAACAGAACTTACTAGCTAGCGCTAGCTAATGAATGTGAAGAACTATTTTGCCTCCAGCTAAGCCCTGCCCACCCAAAAATGTCATACCATTTACTAAAAGTAAAAGGGTCTTAAAAAGCAAGAAAGTCCATATGGGAAGAGCAGGAGGGGAGGGGAGTGGGTCAAACAAACTCCAGACTTTCACACAGGAGCCCACTGTTTGTTTCCTGTATGAATTTCCAGCCAAACCATGATTTTATTTTTAAACCTAACCATATGCTTAAGTTGCCTAAACTGAAGGAAATAAACATAAAAACAAAGTGTTTTGTGTCTTTTCAAGTTTATTTTTGAAAAGACGGTATGCATATACTGAGCAGAAACTGTACATATCCTGTGAAAACAGCAGTGTATTTTGAAAGGGCACAATGCATGTAGCAAGCATAAATTGACACGCTGTCCCTGAATGTCAACAACAGACACAGGATTGGTACGTAGCGCATCATATTCAGATGTGTAGGTCCACTGACAAAGCTGCGGTATTTGAGGAGTTAATTTGAGACATGTTGGTCATTGACTGGATGTTACCTTTTATTCTTTTTCTTACTTGTGGGAACTTCAAATTCTCTATTGAATGTGGTGCACTCTGAAAAATGTTGCTCCTCAACAACACTGAAACAACAAATGTAGACAGATGGATTTTCAGCACCACTGCCTTTTGGTGCATTTAAAACACTGAGCATTTTGACCACTCTTGCTGTTACTCTAAATGCTGTTTCCAGTCAGGGCTGATCAGAGGAGTAACATGTATAGGTACAAATGGAAATATCAAATAGCTAAGAAAGTGCATGCTTCTCAGTTTGGTAACAGAAGTACTGATGTTAATTGCCTGTGTTGGGTGGTGGAAGACAGCAGAATGAGTCGCCATAGTGGGGAAATGTGGGAGCAGACACACTGTAATCAGCCTGTCCATCTCAACACTGGGCTTCAATTACTTTGCAGATGCTCACACAATATCTTCTTTCCTTTCCCTTTTCAACTGGAACTCAAACAACTATGGTTCTTACAGCAACATAGGTACAGGGACCTTCACCAAATCTTTTTTTCATCAAATTAAATTGCTTTTTGGGGATATTATGTACTTCAAATTCAATGTACACAAATATTTAAATAAGAAAAAAGTTTGTCATTTTCCACAATTTATTGAACTGTAGGAGTGCAGCGTTAGGTGCCTGCACAGAGATGATTCTTCTGATAGCATGTATACCACTTTATAAGCTCTGGTACTCGGTTCTGTTCAAGATTCTTGGAACCTTCATGCTATCTAGTGAACCAGTCTGCATTTCCAGCGGTTTTGCGTGGAACCATTTTAATCAAGGATATGTCACCACTGGAGGGCAGTGCACAATGCACAAAGGAACTAAACAGTAGTAGCTGCGAACTGCGAAATTCATTGATTACCTGCAAACTTTCGTTATGTTATTACATACCGATACTTGTTTTTACCCCAAAAACAAGCATGGACCAACTGTTGGACCAACTGTGAGACCACTGCAGGCTCTTTTTCTTCAAACAGTTTTTCACTTGACTTCTCCAAACACACTGGCATTGAACTGCAATGATGGAAAAAGTGAGACAAACACGTATGCTGTTATAAATGTTTCAATAACAAATGCATTATCGGTGAGCAGCAATCACGTTTCTCTGCTTCATCCTTGTTTATAACAGGATGAGCATGTAAGTCATTTTTTGATGTGATATGCTTCAGGCGTATTAGGATGGGGATTTTTCCTGAAATGGTGCCAAAACACTCGTCTGGACGGAAATTTAGTTTTAAAGCGCTGCCTTTAAAAATATCCATGTATGTGTGGACTAGGCTTCAAATAGATGAGCAGATGTTCTGTAAAAGGCATAGCCTCATTTTTGATAAAATATCTGATGGAGGTAAAATTATTATGGCAATACTTTTTATATTACAGTGTCATTTATTTATCTTTATATGAGATCAGTCGATGCATGCAGCATCGATTAATACACTTTCAGCACCGTGGTAAAGGACAGCTCCAACTTACGATATACCTTAGCAGCTCTCCTTGCAAGCACCCACTAAGGGACAGTTTGGGAAACACTCATAGGAAAAGAAGTTCCTTAGCTAAGGTATATCTTAGAGACCTTCGTAGAGCACCAAGGTACTTCGAAACTGGGAAACGGAGCCCTGTAGAATATGACATGCCCACTGATGTCAGTTAAGAAAAACCTGTTATTTTTTTGAGAACCAACTTCTTAGGTTCTGATCCAATTTATTATTGGTCGAAATGCTCTGTGGTTCAAAATTAGGAGCAGGAACCAGAATGGAACCAGTTCCATGTTGGGTGACAAGAGGTAATGGTGACATAGTCTTCAAGGCCAAAATCAGAGAAATGGACCGCAGGGGGACATCATCACTAATTGAAGATAGTGGGGTGATAGGTCCTCTAATGTGCTGCTGTCATTTTTACTTGTTAATGTCACTGTAAAATGAATTTTCAGTGACGTAAGAAAAAACACTGATAGCGCAGTAAACTAAGATTAGTAGTTCACAAGAGGCTATTGTGTTATGTGTAATGTTAACCTCTGTCCTAATTTCACACTAGACAAATTATCACCATGCACTAAAGGACAGAGCTGGTTATATGCTTTACTTTTCTGTCAACCCTTGAGTTATTTATGCATTGGAGTTTTTCAGTCTAAACACTTGGAAACACATTGTTGGTTTTCATCTTTTCATGGGATTTGGTGACATTAAGAAAAATTTAGCTTTTGTTAATTACATGTGAGTAATGTTGATACAAAAAAAAAAGAAACAATGAAGTATTTTTGAAAGACAAAACTCAAGTTTACTTATCAACTTGCCCCAATTCCGATCCAAGTCATTTAATATCGAGCATCTGCTGATACCAATCCAGTACTTCTATTTGCCTAGATCAGGGGTCGTCAACCTTTACTTTCAAAAGAGTACTAATAGCTTAAATGAGCATTCGTTAAAATGTTTTATTACAAGGGCACTGCAGGCCACACTGCAGGGCACTATTTATGATCATTTGGTACCTTAACTTTGCAGAACTTAAAGTGAAAGCAAACAAATCTGTCCATGCACTTCTAAATTCTCTATTTTATTCTGAAACATTAGATTTTTTTTTGGATTTGGCATCCACAGCTAACTAGCTAGGTAGACTAAAGACTAACCACTGCTACAGAGGTTTGGCAAAATTTCAAGAAAAAGGTGTCAGGCAGTAGATGTATTGCGCACATTGTAGTTGTTGAATGTTTAAACATTTTTGTATTCTGTATATAGGTTTCATATTTTTACAATTAGAGAATTTCAGAATTTCTTTAGGCCCACAACATTGATAAATGACACTTAAAATGTAAAAACAAAAGTTAGTCATTTCCATGTAATTTGTATGTAATATTAATTCATTGTGCAAAATAAGAAAAAGCATGTTGGCTGATTCTGATAGTTCATTTTAAAGTCGATATCAGCCAATACAGTTCTGATATTATTGTGCATCCCTAAAATAAACAACCTCATACTGTGTTTTCAGTTATGGTGTGTGGTGTTTCGCGGTGGGCGGGGCTGAGCCCCTGGTTATGCACACGGGAGCTCAGAATGGAGAGGCAGGGAGACAGACAGACAGACAGACAGACAGGAGAGGCAGGGAGACAGACAGACAGACAGACAGACAGACAGACAGTGAAGAGTTGGAGAGTTGATGAAGACATGTTGCTGTGCATGAAAGTAAAAAAACACCTGTGTGACAGCTGGCGTTTAATACAGGATCAGATATGGCTCTAAAAGCTCAAAATAGCAGATCCTGATTGGTTAAAAATGACTTGATCAGCCTGCATACCGATCTTTGAGATCAGACTGGGACATCCCTAGTCTCTAATCTGCTGATGAAGACCTTGTAATGCAGCTCTGGAAAAGAAGCTAGATTTTTTTTGGTATCTGTGTTGCTCAATATTGATTTCTGCACAATACAATACAAAATCACTTTGCACCAATTATACAATCAGATAAAAAAAAAGAAGCAAATCCTAAATCAGACAAACTTCTAAATGCAAACTGATTTTTTCTTTTTTTTTTCCCCCCGTACACAGCTTAAGGTAAGCGTACATGGAAGTTACAGGACTGAGTCCATAATCAGCTGGTCTACATAACTTCCATGTGATCACATTCATAATTTGAGAATTTAACTTCAAGTAAGCTAATTTGAATTGAAAATATGGGCTTGGTCTGTGTTGAACATTCTTGATGTAAATAAACCTTTAGCTTAGATTCAATGGTTGTCAAATATTCATCTGTGTTGAAAGATCTGTCATTGATTTCGATGTAATGGAACGTTCATGTATTGTGTTTGGATTTTTGCTGGTGGCGTGATTCTTGTTTGATTTTTGAATCACAGTGTGCCTTCAAAGTTCTTGTGCGTGAGCCGATTAAACCACGAAGCAGTGACGGAAATTCATTTCAGCTTGTTTATTTAGGTTATGTACAATAAAGCTTCTTCACATGGGCCTTCTCAAAAACTGTGTACAACATCCCTCATACACAAAGAAAAACAAACACCATCTCAACAGGTCATGTTGTAAGTGCAGTTTCAAAGGTTAGGAGGGGGTGGGGGGTTTAAAAGCGTGTGAGCTCTGTGGAAGAGCACATTGTAACAACAGCAGTAGCAGCAAAAGCAGTGCCTCTCAAGCCAAAAGAGGGGTTTATGGAGTGAATTCCTCCATTCAGGTTCTCATTGGTCCCCAGAAACCCTCAGGTTACACTACCAGACGGATGGGCACACAGATCACGTTTTTAAAAAGAAAAAAGGGGATTCATTCCTGATTATCAACTTCATTTCTTACAAAAATATTGCACAAAAATCTGGATATACAGAGGTTGACAAGTATAGCAGCCAGTAAGCCAATATCTACATGGGCCACATATCTATCACACAGAAAAGACCAGAAATGTACCTTTGCCTCCACAGAGTCTGGCTGATAACTTCTCTTGTTAGTGTGGACAAGTCCTTTTAGAATTACATTTAAGAAAAAAAAAAAACTACCCTCAGCTAACTCAGACCTCAACGATGTTCTATGCAGTTTGGGTGATGTTTTTTTGTTTTTATTTTTGTATGAGTTAAATCCTCCATCTATCCTATCCAGGTCACTTTCTCCTGAGCGATGGTGTGTCAGCATGTCTTTTATATGCAGGGCCCCAGACCACTAATTTTTAGTCACATTTTGCAACCATGGAGCACCACTGTGACTTGCAAATAATATTATATGGACTGGAGAGCTGTTTGTATGCATCCAACTCACAGTGAATAAATAATCACGTTTAACGGTGCCTAAGTAACAGTTTAACTTAATGAAATTAATGATAGCATGAGCAGAGGAAGCGTGGGTCTTTGTACTTGTAGGGCTCCACACCGTGACTATTTAGTCACATTTTGTGACCATGGGGCACTACTGCGTTATTAATATATAGACTGGAGAGCTGTGAGTTTGTTTCCAGCTCAAAGTGAATAAATTCTAACGTTTAAAGGCGCAGTGGCAACAGTTTAACTTTGTGCTAACTGCTAACATCTGGCTGTTGACCTGAAGCTCCAAGTTCACAGCAAAAACATCAACACTTCCACACCTAGATGAGCCAGGTGCTTCAAAATAAAAGCACCAGTGGTTCCTCTTTGATTTATTTAATTATAACAATACTTAATTCAACTTCATTATGTCAGTATTTTATTCAACTTTATCATGACAGTAGCTACTTTTATGTAACTTTATTGTAACTGTAGTTCATATATTAATTTTGTATTTGAGTAGTCGACAGTACTTAGGAGATTTTAAAATACTGTGATATATATTGTGTATCACGATATAGCCCAAAAATATCACAATATTATTTTAAGCCATATCGTCGGGCCCTATGCCATGCTCATTACAGGTGACTGATTTTGTGAAGTAGGTCATCAAAATGGAAGCACACTAGTCCATCACCAGCCACATACCCTCTTTATCTTGGGTGGCTGTTGAATTTTCTGGAGAAGTCCCAAAATGCTACTCAACAACCCACAGAGAAGTTATATAAAGGTGTTTGGCATTCAGGCTGCCATCAGCACAACAAGAAAAAACAAACCCCCCTATAAATTTGAACAAGGCTACTCCAAATATGTTGCAGAGATGCAGGTTTTCCAGCAAAAAGTTTAAAGTGGTTAAATTTTGGCCTTAATACAATGCAAAGTCATCTGGGAAGATGCTGGTTAATCATTTTGTTTAAGCCCAAATTTGCTAAAAGAACACTTTGTTAGATGAACAGCGTAGTTCTACTTTTACTTCCACGATTGTCAGGAACAGTGTAATAATAATTGCTACTGTGATAACTGTCCATATTTTTAAAAATCCTTTCTTGTACTATTTATAGCTGCATAGCATTCTAGCATCTGGTAAGCCCTCAGATGTTTCATCATCTAATTTTGTTAATGCACGGCTGTTTTTGACCACTTCAATTGAATGTTGGCCCTTTACTTGCATGTCTCCTTTGAGTTCTCCCTGTCTGAGCGTCACAATTCTGACGACTGACACCGGGTTCACACTGGACGTGGTAGTGCCCGATTTGTTAATTGTTGTGCAGCAGCCTTTCTGCAGTCGCCTGGCCGTTCACACCAGAAGTGCATTTTTCTGCGCAGGTCAGTAAGTGATTCTGCTCTCTGCTCTGTTTAAATCAAATGTAGAGCTTTGTCTCTGTCTGCATGTGTGTGAGTATGTGTATGTGTGGCTCCACTCCTCCCTCTCGCTCTCTGTTTAGACACAACTGGCAAATATGTGGAAGCATAGGATGCGTATTCTGTCATTTATTCTTGTAATATTATCATATTTAATATACACTTTTTATTGTTCAACTTTTTCAGTGTTTTCTTGCTAGGTTCACTTGTGGCTCTCGGAAAAAGAAAGACCAGATGCTGAAACTATCGTTACAAATTGCAAGCCGGCCACAGAGATTAGCGCTGCGCCGCATCCAGTGTGAACAGCCCAATTGGTTAACATGGGCAGCAAAAGCAAGCAGGCAGTACGCAATGGAAAAAGGTGGCACTTCAGCATCTAGGGTGAGCCCAGTGTGATACCAAAACCTGCTGACTGCTGTTGATAGCAGTCTCAATGAGTACCCACTAATGAACTAATTTGTCTTTGTGCTGGCATGTGACGTGTTGGCAAAATAACCAACAGGAAAAAAAAAACAAAGAAAAAAACATCACCATCAAACAGATTAAGAAAATGTTAAGTATTTTAGGGTAGATTTCCATAAGGACGTACGTGACATTACGATGTTCCCTACTTTCAAACAATCCTCTCCAGTGGCTCTCTGAGGATGTAGAAGAGCTTAGCATTTTAGAGCTGTTTCTGCTTATGATAGAATCACTGGAACAGGTAAGATTAATGCTCAGCAATGAAATGTGGGAAGGCAGTGCCAAACAGCTGTACACACAACACAGAGAGGGCTCAATAACATTCTTTTGGGCAAGAAAACAACTCATGAAGGCAAAAGATCTGCACTCAATCACACTGTAACATCTTGAAGCATGGAAAGCATCTTCATTAACACACACACACACACACACACACACACACACACACACACTAAATTTGGGGAAATTTTATGGAGTTAGACTTGTCTCAATATTATGTGTACAAGCAGTCTGACGATCTGTCTGTATGTTACAGGAGGGGGGGGGGGGGGGGGGGGGGGGGGGGGGGGGGGTCGATACAGCATAGTATTGCAATATTACAAATATAAATTGAACTTTAGGTAGTCTATTAGAATAATATAATCAAGTGCTTTTTGACTAAAAATTTTGATGTTGACAAAGTTTTCCTTTGAGGACATAATTTACACTTGAAAAAGGGGTTATTAATTGCAATGTATCACAACATATTTAAAATTGCAAAAATATTGTATCCTGACTTAAGTATTGTGATAATATTGTATTGTAGATACTCTGGTGACTCCCGACCCTAGTAAATGTGTAATTTGTATGTATAAAATAACTTCCCTAAATACAATTTTTGTATATTCTTTTGAAAAGAATATTTGTAAACTCACAAAAATATTTTGCAAATATAAAACAGACCTGCAAATACACACACAAAAAAAAGTTAAATGATGTAAATTGCAAGCATAGAATTGAGATTAAAAAATAAAAACTGTATTAAGAAATATCTATTTAAAAGTTGTACATCAAGAAGATGTTCCAATCTGTTTTTAAATTAATGGTAAATAAATTTAATGTATTCACAGATTCATTTTTGAGGAATTTGTGTATTTGTAAATCTGTTTTATATTTGCAAAATATTTTGTGAGTTTTCAAATCTTGTTTTAGTATTTGTGGAAGGAGTTTTATATTTAGAGATTACACACCTACCCCCAGATTGTCAACTGTTGACACAAATAATATTGAGACAAATCTAATTCTATAGAATTTTTATATAATGAAAGCATCTAAATAACATTCATTCAGAGATTTATCAAAAAAGTCAAATATGTAATTCTCGCATTGCATTGCACACCTTGAAAGTTTCAATCTGTTAGCAGTGTGCCATAGTTGAGTTTTTGAAGTTGATGAGGTGTTCTGAGAAAGACAAAAAAAAAAAAAGGCAAAAGAAAAATATGCATTATATGGTAAACCATGTTTGGCCTAATCAATACAAACACACAAAAACAGAAGAAAAGAAAGACACAGACTATATATACGATTCCACTAAGAATTATGCAGCTGCGGCATTCTCAAAAAGCTTTATGAGCAGGGAGAGTCACTTCTAAAATCCAAATATATTACAGTACAAAGGTGCTGAAAACACAAGATATGTATGACCGCTTGCAGGGTCCTCAGACCAATAACATATTCCACTGAGGTGGATGTCTTAACCTCTAGCTCCCTGGTAATATTCACACTGTTACTGACTCATATATGTCACCTTCATATGAGCATGTTTCTCACAGCAAACAACTATTCAACAATTATTTTCCTTCTCCAAAGTTTAGATGATTCAGACGAGTAGATGACAGAAATGTGCACATTGTCTCAAGTCCTTATGTCAGAGCAGTTACAGACAAGAAGCAAACTGAATTTAATGCTTACAATGAAGCCATAGAGAAAAAAACCTGGAGGATTAACATGCAGCACTAGTACTGAGGGCAGATTAAAAAGTTGAGCTCTTCCCTTTAAAAATCAGGTGCATGAAAATGGCATCACGTTGTGCAAATCAAAACATCAAGAACATAAACCCTTGGGGAGGAAATTCCTTTACCGATCCTTTCTTTTTCACATAAAAAAACAATAACGTGTGAATCAAATGCTGGACCCCAACATACCCAATATCTTAAGTGGACTGCTGAAATTCCCCAATCTCCAAAAAACAAACTGAACATAATTTTGTAAGTAGGCACAAGCCTAAAGCACATGTTCCTCTTCTCTCTCCTTTCTGGTCTAATTTAGTGGAGAGCCTCCACACAGATCTGCTCCTCAGTAATGTCATCCAGCAGCTGCACCTCCACAGGGCTGCATATGTCACTGTCATAGACCTCTGCCCCCATCAGGGCCTCCTCCTCTAGGCCTTCTCCCTTCCCTTTAAAGACATGCTGCTCTGAAGGAGAGGTGCTCTCCACTGACTCCAGGTCCTCAATGCCCGCCCGGTAGTGGATCATTAGTAGAGTGAGAGCCTGAAGTCTCTCCCCAGACTTGGCCAATGCAGTACTAATTAGGGCCTTGCGTCGGGCATCTGTGGCCTCCCTCTCCTCCAGCAGGAGGGCGTTATTGTGCTCCAGCTCCTGGTCAATTTCCTGCTGCAACTTGTCCAGCATCAGCTCCAGCTTCTGGGAGCGCTCATCTGTTGGAAGCCCCCGGTACAGGTCGCGGCCTATCTCCTTCACAGCAATAAACACACTGTCATCCAACCCACCTTCCTTGCGTACTAGTTTACTGCTGCCACCACTGCAGACGGGCTGCTTTGAGGGGCTGGCGCCACTGGTGTAGGTCTCAGTATCACTGCTTTCATTGTCTGAAGTGTTGGGTGTCTGTTTAGGGGAGGGCTCCACTGCTCCAGGCACCACATCAGCCACCTGCTCAACCAGTCGAGTCTTGGGCACCTGGCGGAGATTAAGCAGGCGGGAGCTGGTGTTTATGATATGGCGCGTTAGGCCGGTGGTGGCCCGATTAATGGTGGATTTGGCTTCAGGGTCAGCCCCGCGCCGTTCAGTTGCTGCCACACAGAAGGGATTTTCAGTGAGGCACTTGTCCTGGCACTTCTTGTGGCAAACATAGGCGCAGATCATACACTGAGACGCTGCCTTGGTCCACACCTTCTTCTTGCAGTATTCACACCACGTGGGGTTTTGGAACTGGGTGTCTTGGAAGTTGTGACGAACCTCCACTAATTGCATGGTGCCGTAGACCAAGTCATCACGCTGTGCAGTGGGGATATGCTCCCTCTCCCTTAGATCCTCATCAATGAGGCTCCCCTCTCGTTCCCTTTCTGCTAGCCCTCCTGGATACTCTACCTCCCCCTCAGCTAAGTAACAGAAGTTCAGAGTAACATCTCCATAACACAGCTTCTCATTGAAGCCCTTGTGGGTGCTGAGGCTGCGTAGCGCAGTGCGGCTGACGTTAGCTCTGGGCTCTGGAGGCCCCAACCTAAAGGTGCTCTGGTACTCGGCTGAAGATGTGGCCATGCATTCCAGGGCTACATGCTCCAGCTGAAGGCTCACATGACCCATGCACAACAAACTGCCCAGCTTAAAGGGATCTTTGCACCAAAGGGCCACATTAAGGTACTTATGGTTGCTCTCCACCTCAAACACAACAGAGGCCTTGGGCCAGCGTGCTGTCTGGTTACGAAACATGGTTTCTGGGGATTCCCAGAGGGAATGGTCCTCCAAACTGTCCCGTGTACTGCAGGAGCTCTCTGAAGCTTTGTCCTTTGCTTGATCAGCTTTGCCACTGCTGGTCACAGTGGGAGGGACTGGCAGCTCATCACTGGACTCTGCTGACCTGCTAGACTGCTTCACCTCAGTCAGTTTGACACATGTCTTCTCAGTGCCAGTCTTGTCCTCACTGGCTCCAGCGGGAGGAGCTTTTTCTGGAGATTTTTCAGAAGTGCTGATGGTGGTAGTCACGGTAGGAACAACAGGAACATTAGTAGTTGTAACAGAATCAATGCCTTCTAAAAGACTGGTCTCTGAGGAGGCTGATGTTAACCTAATCTGAGGTCTTGGCGGCACTGGGGGGCGAGAGGGAGGAGGTGGGGGAGGGACAATTGGGCGTTGCGGGCCCTCCACTGGATCACTATTGGACTTCTGTGGTGAGGGCTTTGGTGATTCTTTGGGCTGGGGCTTTAGTGGTGACTGGAGACCCACCAGATTTAACTTGCGGTTAAGGATGGGTGATATGGTACCAAGGGGCTTAGAGGCCAAGTTGGCCACAGTCCTTTTGGGGCTTTGGTTTACAGTAAGTAAGGAATCCTCCTTAGTATCACTGGTATATGTTGTGCCACTGTTAGGGCCACCAGGCTGGAAAGGCTTGGAGTCTACAATCAACTCTTCAAACTCAGAGTCCATGTCTTTGCTGTCGGATATGTCGGAAAGGGTGGTGATGGGAGCTGGGTCCTCCTCATAACCACCTGGCTGGGAAATGAAACCAGTTTCCTCTAGCTGCCCAAATCCTTCCTGAAGAGTTCCGAGGCTTCCAAAAGAGGGGGTCTGGTGACGAACTGGTCTCTCATAAAGTACCACTACTCTGTCTCCAGCCTGCTTCAACAGTTTGGGCACTTGAACAGAGGATGTCACTTTGACACCTGTGAAAAGAACAGGAAATAACTTTTTGTCAGTAGTGCGAAGAACTGGCAGTTAAAAAAACTGCAGCTGATTTACAATCAACAAACATCTCAAACCTCCAATGGCGATGAGACGATCACCCCTCTGCAAGTCTGCCAAGGCAGCAGGGGAGTTGGGTGTGACAGTCTCAATGCTGACGTGCACTGCATCCCCCTCGCTGGCAGGGACGTGCCTGAATGTCATCCCCACACTGCCACATGGCCCCTTGACAACCTCCGTCTGATGAATACATGTAACAAGAGAAAACGTATGGGAAAGATCAGCATTGGTTTAGAGGTCACAGGCCACATATATGTTTATAATTCATCTACTTTAAGTAGTGGTAGGCAGGGTTATTTTTGTTGACGAAAACTATTACAAAAATTTTTCGTCAACAGCCTTTTTTGACATGACGAAAATAAGATGATGACAGGGTAAAAATAGATCTTGATAATCAAAACCAAGACAAAATCTATGTTTCATTTTCATTGACAAGATAAAATGTTTGTGGTGAACTACTGGAAATTTAAAGCTGAGAACAGCCATGCTTGCAATTATCTTCAAATGTTGCATGAGCGACAGGCTAGCAAATTCCAGCAAACAGTTGGCGCCAAGATGTTTTGTTATGAGCTGTAATTCAGCAGTAAATAATCAGCTGTGTGTGTCTGACTGTGGATGGTGGAGCTGCTGAATGGATTTGTGGAGTTTGTTAGTTGCAGCAGTGGCTGTTAGCAGTTAGCTCCACTTGTGAGCTAGATCGATTGCTGTTTGACAGGCAGGTAGTAGGCTCAGTTATCTGTGAGTGTAGCTGTGCTGTAAGTAAACAGTCTGAACTCAGATCAGTTTTCTCTGACAGAGATGAAAGTTTAGTTTTAATCACCAACTCTGTGAGGGGACACAAGTTTAAACCTCCAGACTACCACGCTGCAGATAAAAAAAGAATTCAGGCTTTAATTAAGTTATTTCTGTGCTTCTTAACAGTGAGATGGATGAGCCTGAGTTTACAATGAACCTGGGTACAAATCCTAGTTGTCTAAGATTAGTTATTTGTGGTGTCAATGATTTTGACAAAAAATAGAGAGATGTTGAGCTTTACAAATGATGATCAGTAAGTGTGTGCTCATAAATCACCCCTTAAACCTGTCAAACACTGCTGGAGAAATGACAATTTGTGTGTTGAAATTATTTGTAGTTGTAGAAAAACAAGTGTCTAAATGAAATTTTTATACAACCTGTCACCTTGATTCTAATTTCTGATACATGACTTAGCCTAACTGGATTAAAGGGAGAAAAAAAAAAAAAAAAAAAAAAAAAAAACGTAGAAAAAAAGAAAGTTGACTAAAAGTTGACTAAAATGTCATGAATTTTAGTCGACTAAAGCATTTTGAGTTTTCGTCAACTAAAACGATATAAAGGATAAAAATTACTAAAATGTGACTAAAACTAAGCATTTTCGTCTCAAGACTAAGCCTAAACTAAAATAGCTGTCAAAATTAACACTGGTAGGATTGTTGCGTGCAAAAACATAATAAACTTATGATTAGTGGTAAGAGGTTTGAAGTCCCTTCAGTATGATGTCCCATCAGTACAAAGCAGCAGAGTCTGTAGTCTTTTAACTTAATCTTTCTAACTTCCATCTCTTCATATTTATGGATACTTATTAATGTCGATGTTAAGCGATGGAAGATAATTGATAATACCCTGTTTTTAAAGACTGTTTACTAAAAACTTTATGGCTGAATTTGCAATTTCTGATATTTGGAGAATTTTCAATCCAACTCAGAAAGCTTAGTCCTTTTTTTCACCTGTTCACCGCACTTTTACCCGCATAGATTATTTCCTTGTTGATGACAGAGTCCTCCATTCCATAGCCTCCTGTGAATATAATCCTATTGTTGTTTCAGACCATGCCCCTCTCACTTTGGAAATAGTATTTCAAAATATGGATAGCATAAGGCTGCCTTGGCGACTAAATAATAACCTGCTCAGTAATGAAAATTTTTGTTAACTTTCTCCAGGACCAAATTGATTTCTTTATAGAGACAAACAGGTCCCCGGATATCTCCACAACTGCTCTATGGGAAACCTGGAAAGTTTATATTAGGGGAGAAATTATTTCCTGTGTCATACATGAGAACAAACAGAAAAAGGACAGATTATCTGTGCTAGCCCGCTGTATTGCACAATAGGGTGATGCTTATGCGGTTACACCCACTCCAGATACTTATAAGGAGCGATTAACTTTACAAGCAGAATTTGACACATTACTCACAGATCAGGTCACCGAGCTGCTCACCAAATCTAGGTGTACTTATTATGAGCATGGAGATAAAGCCAGTAAATTACTAGCTCATAAGCTACGTCAGCTGTCCTCATCAAATCAAATCCCAAAAATTCGTACATCATCAGGGACAACGTTAGACCCTAGGGGGATCAATGACCAGTTTAAGAGCTTCTATCAGTCCTTGTACACTTCTGAGAGCGTGCCTTTAGTCGCTTGTGATCTGGCAGAAAAATTGGAACAACCAATTACTACTGAAGAATTGTCTAATGCTGTCAAATCCCTGCAATCGGGGAGAAGTCCTGGGCCTGACAGTTACTCAGTAGACGTCTATAAGACATTTTTTCTTAAGCTAGCCCCTACACTACTCAAAATGTACAATGAGGCATTTGTTAATGGAGCTCTGCCACAAACTCTGGGGCGGCAGTAGCTCAGTCCATAGGGACTTGGGTTGGGAACCGGAGGGTCGCCTGTTCAAGTCCCCGTCCGGACCAAAAATATGGAGCGTGGACTGGTGGCTGGAGAGGTGCCAGTTCACCTCCTGGGCACTGCCGAGGTGCCCCTGAGCAAGGCACCGAACCCCCCCAACCGCTCAGAGCACGCATTAGTCAAAGATAACACAAGTAAACACAAAATGCAGTTTTTAAATGAAGGGTTTTATTAATGAGGAAGAAAAAA
>NC_065524.1:3962916-3968365 GCF_006386435.1 Epinephelus moara
ATATATATATATATATATATATATATATATATATATATATATATATATATATATTAACAACACTTAAATCACACATCCCAGATCTGAAATATTCTAGATGAAAATCTTTACCGATTACATAGTGTAATTCGTTGAGAACAAAATAATGTAAGAACAATCCATGGAAACCAAAACCATTAACTCATTTAGGACTGGATTCAGAATCATACCCAAAATCAAAGTGGAAAAATCAGATCACAGGCTGATCCAACTTCTGTGAATTTCCTCAGGACAACTCATAATGTGGCTCAGTAGTGTGTATGGCCTCCACCTGCCTGTATACATTCCCTACAATGTCTGGGCATGCTCCTGATAAGACAACGGGGGATCTCCTCCCAGACCTGGATCAGGGCATCAGTCAGCTCCTGGACAGTCTGTGGTGCGATGTGGCGGTGGTGGATGCTACGATACATCATGTCCCAAAGGTGCTCGATTGGATTCAGGTCTGGGGTACGGCCAGGTCAGTCAATAGCATCAATGCCTTCGTCATCCAGGGACTGCTGACACACTCCAGCCACATGACAACATGCACCAGCATATGGTCTGAGGATCTCATCCCGGTACCTAACAGCAGTCAGGGTACCTCTGGCTAGCATGTGGAGGTCTGTGCAGCCCTCCAGGGATATGCCTCTCCAGACCATCACTGACCCACCACCAAACCAGTCATGCTGGAGGATGTTGCAGGCAGCAGAACGTTCTCCATGGCGTCTCCAGACTCACGTCTGTCACATGTGCTCAGTGTGAACCTGCTGTCATTTGTGAAGAGAACAGGGTGCCTGCCAATTTTGGTGTTCTCTTGCAAATGTCAATCGGGCTGCACGTTGCTGGTGTGTGAGCACATGCCCCACTTGTGGACGTCGGGCCCTCATGCCACCCTAATGGAGTCTGTTTCTGACAGTTTGGCTCTGGCAGTGCTCCTCCTGTTCCTCCTTGCACAAAGAAGCAGATAGCGGTCCTGCTGCTAGGTTGTTGCCCTCCTATGGCCCCCTCCACCTCCCCTGGTGTACTGGCCTGTCTCCTGGTATCTCCTCCATGCTCTTGACACTGTGCTGGGAGACACAGCAAATCTTCTGGCCACTGCGCGTATGATTGTGCCATCCTGGAGTAGCTGCACTACCTGGGCAACTTCTGGGGGATGCAGATACCGCTTCATGATACCACTAGTGGTGAGTGCACTGAAAAAATGCAAAACTAGCCAAGAATCAACCAGATAGGACGCAGAGAGGGAACTAGTCTGTGGCCATCACCTGCAAAACCATCCCTAAATAGGGGTTGTCTTGGTAATTGCCTCTCCTTTCCACCTGTTGTCTGTCCAATTTGCACAACAGCAGGTGAAATTGATTCACAATTAGTATTTCTTCCTAACTGGACAGGTTGATATCCAAGGATTTGATTGACTTTGAGTTACACTGTGATGATTATGTGTTCCCTTCATTTTTTTGAGCAGTGTATATACATATATTTACAGTACTGTGCAAAAGTCTTCAGCCACTACTAGCTTTGTTGTTTTAGCAAAGTTTTAATGACCATCCATGTTTGTTTGTTTTTCAGCCTCTTTATTAAGATACAAACAGAATGTCTCGGAAATATGTACACAAAATTAAAAAATAAATAAATTCCAAAACAAAATGGCCTCTACAGACAAGTGTCAGTATTTAGTGTGACCTCCCTTGGCATTAAGCACATCTTGAATTCTTTTGGGGAGACTGTCCCAAAGTTTTTTGAAGTAATCTTATGGTATATTATGCCATGCTTCTTTCAGCACTTCCCAGAGTTCTTCTTTAGATTGAGGCTGCCTTTTATTTATTTCTCTGTCCAGGTGATCCCATACTGCCTCTATTATATTCAGGTCTGAACTCTGGGAAGATTAATCCATGACTGTCAGTGTTTTATCAGCAGTTTTTCTCTCTAAATGATTTTACTGCATTAGCAGTGTGCTTGGGATCGTTATCATGCTGAAAAATAAAGCCATTCCTGATCGGGCACTTTCCAGAAGAAAATGCATGATGAATTAAAACCTGTCTGTACTTTTTGGCATTCATGATCCCATCAATTCGGACAATATCGCCGACACCACTGGCAGAAACGCAGCCCCAAACCAGGACAGACCCTCCAATGTGTTTCACTGAAGGCTGCAAGCATTCATTGCTCCATCTCTCTCCAACTCTTCTGCTCACATATTGTCTGCGTTTGGACCCAAAAATTTCAATCTTTGATTCATCACTCCATAACACTCTTTTCCACTGATCTTTATTCCAATCTTTGTGAGTCTTGGCATATCTTTGCCTTTTCATCCTTCGGATTGTAGAGGGGTCAACTTGGCATCCTGATGAAGCTGCCAGATCCTGAGCCAGCTCTTTGCTGAACCTCTTCCGGTCTCTCAAAGAAGAAACTCTGAGAAGCCTCTCATCAAATTTTGAAATTTTTCTTGCCCTTCTAGTCCTTATTTTGTCCTCGACCTCTCCTGATTATTTAAATTTCTTTATTAAAGCTTGAATATCACATCTTGAGTATCCAGTTTTCTTTGCTGATTTCCCTTTGAGAGTGACCTTGCTGATGCAATATCATGATTTTATGTCTGTCAAATTCTGAGATCTTTGGCATTTTGAATGGAAGGATGTGATTGAGAGTCGGTCTCTAAATATTAGTAAGCTTCCATAGACTTACACTCATGCAATATGTGTATGCAGTGCTCAACCGCTTTTTTTACAGAACAAAGAAAGGTGTTAACAATGACATTAATTAGGGTTCCATTCCACTTAGGTTTAAGAGAGCCAGGTTCCTGCTATTGTTAAAATGTAAAGGGAGGTCACTTAATACTTGCCACTTTAGCCTATAGAAGGTGCTTTTTTCTGAATTTTTCCCCGTTTTTTAATACTGCATACACATTTTCTGTATTTTCTGGTTGTATTCACATGAAAAGACCGAGAAATAATTAGATATAGTCATTATGGCCTCTAGCACCACCGTAAGAAACCTCAGAGTAATATTTGATCAAGATTTGTCTTTTAATTCTCATTTAAAACAAACCTCACGAACTGCGTTTTTTCATCTGTGTAATATTGCAAAAATTAGGCCTATCCTGTCCCAAAAAAATGCAGAAAAAATGCTCCATGCTTTTGTTACCTCTGGGCTGGATTACTGTAATTTCCTATTATCAGGTAGCTCTAGTCTTTGAAAACTCTCCAGCTAATCCAGAACGCAGCGGCACTTGTACTGACAGGAACTAAGAAACAAGATCACATTTCTCCTTTTTTCGCTTTTCTGCGCTGGCTCCCTGTGCTCCCCCCTTACAAAGCTTTAAATGGTCAGGCTCCATCATATCTTAGAGAGCTCATAGTGCCCTATTATCCCACCAGAACACTGCACTCTGAGAATGTAGGGTTACTCGTGGTCTCTAAAGTCTCCAAAAGTAGAACAGGAGCCAGAGCCTTCAGCTATCAGGCTCCTCTTCTGTGGCATCATCTTCCTGTTTTGGTCCGGGAGGCAGACATCGTCTCCACATTTAAGACTAGACTTAAGACTTTCCTTTTTGATAAAGCTTATGTTAGGGCTGGTTCAGGCTTGTCTTGGACTAGCCCCTAGTTAGGCGGACATAGGCCTAGTCTCTCTCTCTCTCTCTCTCTCTCTCTCTCTCTCTCTCTCACACATTCATGTCATGTTACTGTTATGTTACATTGCTAAGTTGGCTCTACTGCTACTGCATGTCACTAACTGGGCTTCTTCTCCGGAGCCTTTGTGCTCCACTGACTGGCAGGTCACCTCGTATTGCAGCTGTGCCTGGATCGTGTGCCATGGTTGTGCTGCTGCCGTGGTCCTGCCAGATGCCTCCTGCTGCTGCTGTTATCATTAGTCATACTTCTACTATTATTATACACATATGATTATTATTGTCACATAGCCTACATATACTATCATATATTAACATATACTTACAACATATGGTACCACAATAGCTATAATTATTATTATTATTATTATTATAATGTTATTACTTAAATTAATGTTGTTGTAAACTACTGTCATTACGGTCTGCCCTGCATCTCTCTCTGTCTCACACGTTTCCGTTTCTCTTGATGTATGATTTTGTCATGTGGATTACTGTAAATTTATTATGTTGATCTGTTCTGTACGACATCTATTGCACATCTGTCCGTCCTAGAAGAGGGATCCCTCCTCAGTTGCTCTTCCTGAGGTTTCTACCATTTTTTTTCCCCATTAAAGGGTTTTTCTGGGGGAGTTTTTCCTTACCCGCTTTGAGGGTCCAAAGGACAGAGGGGTGTCGTATGCTGTAAAGCCCTCTGAGGCAAATTGTGATTTGTGATATTGGGCTTTATAAATAAAATTGAATTGAAATGAATTATAGCATTGCTAAAACACCAAATCTAATGGTTGCCTAACACTTTTGCACAGTACTGTATACATATATGTATGTATATACATATATTCTAAGGAAACAAAAACATAACGATTCCTCTAATTATTAAGTTATTATAAACTAATGAAGACATAGTTATGAATGTTACATTCCATTTCTGCCAATAGATGCGGCTAAATGCTAGACACTGGACCTTTAATGGATGATTCTTATAAATAAAAAAAATGACCATTCTGTTAACTACTGTGTATAATTTCTTCTTCATGTTAAAAGTCACAAACAGCTAACAATCTGTTTAGTCCAGATGCAAAATAATAAGAATGAAAATAAGCTGTAAATTGTCAAACGCTTCAAGTGCAACACTGACATCTGCCTCCAGCACTTTGATGAGTGACTCCAAATGAAAGTGGCAATTTTGTGGAAGAAGAAAGAGATGCAATTAAACCCCTGCCCCCGGCTGCCTTAACAACAGCCACTATACACAGTACAAGTCGCAGATCCCACAACACACCTGGTATGATGCAGAGGTGACGAAGGAGGCGCTTTAAAGCCTGACAGGGTGTCTATCAAATGACAGCTCATTTACAGCAGTAAGACATTTGTGCCTCCTCTGCAGATGATGGTGCAGGCAAACCCAACTTCAACTGTGATTGTTGGAGACTGTCAGCTTAGCAGAGACATATGTGGTAGGATCTTTCCTGGTACAGGGAAAGAGATAAATAAGGTGGAGGAGGAGAGAAAGAGGATAAAGATGGTACAGGTGTCCAGGTTTAAAAGACAGAAAAGGAGGGCTGACATGATGTAGACAGACAGAGACAAATGACTGTAATTTCCACCGCTGTCATTTGTTACGGTTCTGGTGGAAGACAGTGATTGAGTTAGGGCTGGACATGAATAAGCAGATAATCTATGCAAGTGGGGGGGGGGTTGTTTCTGATCCACTGTCATATTAGCCTAGATAGTCCTCCACAAAGACAACTGGCTCGGCTAAACACCTATACATATATATATATATATATATATATATATATA